>NC_090812.1:137973165-138276915 GCF_000390325.3 Nicotiana tomentosiformis
ATAATATCTAAATCATTAATTTTTGAACATATATTGATTAATTTATACAATATTTGACTAGTTTCGGATTTTTCGGCACCGAGTTGAGGCTTTAGGGTGAATTTGAGGCCGGAAAGCGAGCTTTGAGACAAGACAAGTCTCTTGCCTAACCTTGTAAGAGGGAATTTACCCCATAGGTAATTTAAATTGCTATTTTCTTCTAATTGTGGGGGCTACGTATGCACGAGGTGACGAGAGTCCGTGCGAAGCTACTAACTATGCTTATGTAAATATTTTAGGACCTGAATCATTTGCTACTAACTATGCTTTAGGACTTGAATCATGAAATACTTGTAAATGTTGCACCCTACTTGTTAAATAAAGTGCCTAAATTATATCAGAACTTCTTAGAGGAATTGTAAAAGACCGAATTTCACTTATTGAGTCTTGGTGGGTTACTTGACCGTTAATAAGAATTTTGTGTTTCTTTGTACATTAGCCTTGTATTAGCTCTTAAACCGATTGTTTATAAAGTATCCTCTCTTCTTGTAAAGCGGGCCGAATGCCTCGACAGTAGATAGATGCATCTATGGTTCATGTCACTCGACCCTCGGTAGTGTATACATTATCCTGGATCGGGCCGTACGACCTCGGCAAAATCGTGCGTGATAACACTCGAAGTGTAATTATATATTTGATCTCTTTCCCTGGCTTGAGAGGCTAAAATTATATTAGACAGAAATTTATTTGGGACATACCATATATGAAAGAATTATTTACTTTCGGCTTGCTATTGAGTTGTTATTATTATTATTATTATTATTATTATTATTATTATTATTATTATTATTATTATTATTATTATTATTTCCGTAACGCATGATTATTTAGGATTTTGTATTTCTTTACTGATAGCCCATAGTAAGTGTCGATGTCGACCCTCATCACTACTTATTCTAGGTTAGACTTGATACTTATTGGGTACATGTTGTTTATGTACTCAAGCTAAACTTATGCACTAACTGTGCAGGATCTGAGGCAGGTGCATCTGGCGGTCACACCGACGTGCATCACCGATATCCGGAGGCCTAGTGGTGAGCTGCTTCTTGAGTCGTTCTGCAACACCTATAACCTTTCTTTTGTATTTATTTCCTATCTATGTTATTTCAGACAGTAGTTAGAGTTTTGTATATTCTACTAGCGCTCATACACTTATGACACCAGGTCTTGGCATACACTTTAGTAGACATTATGGTTTTGGAGTATTTATATATCTATGATTGCACTCACTTACTTTCATTTTATTTATTAAATTTTCTACTTCATAAATTCTCTTAATAAATGGAATTAAATTTACTTAGAAACCTATTAAAATGAGTAATCACGTAGTTATTTCATCGTTGGCATGTCTAGCGGCGACGTTGGGCGCCATCACGGCCTATAGGAGAAATTGGGTTGCGGCACAACTATTCCGGAATAGAAATAAACAGTACAAAGTAAAACTTCAGAAGGTGACTTCGAGGCATGCGAACGCGACGGCAGGTATACCTTGATGTCTCCACAGCAATACTCGATTAGCTATCTAATGATCAACACGCCCTGAGGTAACTGGATTTACACAAAAAAGTGCAGCAAGCGTAGTATGAGTACACCATAGTGGTACCCAGTAAGTATCAAGGCTAACCTCGGTGGAATAGTAACGAGGAACAATCAAGAAACCTACTAGACATAATAACCTGTACAAGTATGAATATAAAACTAATAGGGAACAATACAAAGCTAAACATGGTAAGAATGATTCTACAATACTTTCAATAAGAACTGGAACAACAATTAGCAAGAAGGAGCCAACATATAATAAAGCCGTAAAGTAAGCAAAATACAGTTAAAGTCTGATGAAACCAAGTAAGGGAAAACATGTAACAACCCAATAAAACAACTGCTTTCATACAAGGTTTATAAAAGAGTTTCCCGAGTTACCACACCTCACAATCACAAATGACGGGTCCCAAAACACGAACCCTAATCACTTGGAATCTTGTGCCCACATTACAAATCACAACCGCACGGACAACTCACGTGCGGCACGGATAACTCATGTGCCTATACTATCAACACCTCATATCTGCACTGATAACTCACGTGCTAAGATAGTGAAAATATCTCATATCTTCACGGACAACTCACGTCCCAATAGTACAACTCACGCACAGAAGGCAAGTATACGAGAATACATGTAAATGATCAATAAACATCACGGTTTATCTTCTTAGACTGATATAAGTGACTAGTTACAGTGTATGCTTGTGCAAGTGTTCTATCACGACTCGAGTTAACAAGTAAGATCAGAGACAATGAATGGCACATAGGAAACAACACAACAAGACGTAAAATGCATGACTCACACAAGGTATGCAAACCACTACACAAATATTATCAACAACAATGCCCCAATGCCATCACAAGTCATCACAAATCATCCCCGACATAGCCCCCTTGTCTCGTCGCGTGCGCAATAATAAAGTAAATGCCCGCCTTGTCTCTCCACACACACATAATAATAATATTCCAGCCTTGTCTCGTCAAATGTGCAAACCCACACACACCACACACACACACACACACACACACACACACATATATATATATATATATATATATATATATATATATATATATATATATATATATATATATGCCCCCTTTGTTACACCGCATGTGCAAATATCAATATTAACAATAACACGAACAACTCACGTGCAAAAACCCCGAAAATCCACTTAACAACATCATGTGTGCCAAAAACATAACAACGCAATATAAAAACTCACACCACACTTGCCCATATGCCACAACATTTCCTCGTAACAATTCTAATACCACAACCATAGCCCTCGTCTCAACAACACTGAGTACCACAACAACAACAATAACACGGGAGTACGGCAAGTAAATCAACACAAGAATTCCAAAACACAAGGAAACAGAAGAACGAACTCACAATGAAAGACATCACAAGTAATAATGGTTTCAATAAGAATAACTCAACAATAAGAAAGATAATGTGTAACAATGATAACAAATAAGAGTAACTCAGTAATAGGAGAGATAACATGTAACAATGATTCCAAATAAGAAAAGCTCAACAATAAGAGAGATAGCATGTAACAATGATTTCGAATAAGAACAACTCAACATTAAGAGAGATGACATGCAACACTAATTCCGCATAAGAATAAGTCAGAAATGGAAGAGATAACAATAACTTCAATTAAGGATAATAAAATACCGAAGAGATAACATGGTAATAAAAGAGGTAACAACTTCAATCAAGGCATATAAGATTATATTTGGCAATAAAGGGTAGAACATGAACCCATAAACTTCGAATAAGACATGTAAAGGTAAATTTAGCAATGGAGGGTATTACATGATAAGACAACTTCATTTTAATGAACATAAGAACCTAAGAGTCTAAATTGGTAAACTTTCCACATCTAAGCCGTGTACACACTCGTCACCTTGTGTACCCATCTTTCACGTAGTTCAAATTGTGCAAACAAACCAATCCCTATGGGGTAGTTCCCCCACACAACGTTAGGCAAGATACTTAGCTCAAAAGCCCTTAATCAATACTCTAAAATAGCTTTCCCTTCACAATTCACCTCCGCTCGACTCAAATATAATAAAAATTGACTCAATAAAATCAAATAATGCAAGAGGAATCAATTCCAATAATTAAAGCTATGAGGATTTGACACCGCCAAAGAATAATAAAGATATGATGAGTTTTCTAGGGTGCCTCAATTATATCAGCCGTTTTATAGCACAGTTAACGGTGATATGTGAGCCAATCTTCAAAATGTTGAAGAAAGATGCTGCGACAAGCTGGACTGAAGAATGCCAAAAGGCCTTCGACAATATCAAGGAGTATTTGTCTAACCACCCGTGCTAGTCCCACCAGAACCATAAAGACCTCTACTGCTTTATCTGTCTGTGTTAGATGGGGCCTTTGGTTGCGTTCTAGGAAAACGTGATGAAACTGGGAGAAAGGAGTAGGCGATATATTATCTGAGCAAGAAGTTCATACCTTACGAAGCCAGGTGCTCTTTGTTGGAACGCACCTGCTGTGCTTTGGCATGGATAGCCCAGAAGTTGAGACACTATTTATGTGCGTACACTACATATCTCATATCAAGGATGGATCCCCTAAACTACATCTTTCAGAAGCCCATACCTACGGGTAAGTTAGCAAAGTGGTAGATATTGCTGAGTGAGTTCGACATCATCTATATAACTCAAATGGAAGTCAAAGGGCAAGCATTGGCTGATCATTTGGCCGAAAATCCAATAGGCAGAGAATAATAACCATTAAAGACATATTTTCCTGACGAAGAGGTATCCTTTGTAGGATAGGATATTATCGAGGCATGCGATGGTTGGAGGATGTTCTTCGATGGAGCAACAAACTTCAAGGGAGTAGGCATCGGAGCCATCTTAGTATCAAAAACCGGTCAACATACCCAGTATCCGCAAACTCAGATTCCTGTGCACCGACAATATGGCAGAATACGAGGCATGCATCTTAGGACTCAAGTTAGCCGTCAACATGAACATTCAGGAACTGTTGGTAATCGGAGAGTCAGATCTATTGGTACACCAAGTTCTAGGAGAATGGGCTACTAAGAATATTAAGATATTGCCATACTTGCATTGTGTACAAGAGTTGATCAAGAGGTTCACTAAGATAGAATTCAAGCATGTCCCAAGGATTCAGAATGAATTTGCAGACGTACTAGCCACCTTGTCTTTCATGATACAACATCCAGACAAGAACTTCATCACTCCTATATCAATAGGAATGCATAAGCAGCCGGCTTATTGTGCTTATATTGAAGAAGAGTTTGATATAAATTCGTGGTTTCATGACATCAAGGAATACTTGGAAAAAGGGAGAATATCCAGAGAATGCTACACACATAGAGAAGCGCACGCTCTGAAGATTGGCCAATCATTTCTTCAAAAGCAGAGGAATTTTGTATAGAAGAACTCCCGACTTAGGATTACTGCGATGTGTCGATGCCAAGAAGGCATCTAGATTGCTCGAAGAAATACATGCCGGAACCTGCGGACTCCACATGAACGACTTCGTTTTGGCTAAAAAGATATCAAGAGCAGGATATTTTTGGATGACTATGGAAACAGACTGCATCAAATATGTTCAAAAATGTCACCAATGCCAGATACATGCTGATATAATATGAGTACCGCCTAACAAACTCAATGCAAAGAGTTCACCCTAGCCTTTGTCTGCATGGGGCATGGATGTCATCGGACCTATCGAACCTGCTACTTCAAACGGACATAGATTCATTTTGGTGGCTATAGACTACTTCACAAAATGAGTGGAAACCGCATCCTATAAGGCTGTGACTAAGAAGGTCATAGCTGATTTCGTCCGGGATCGCATCGTCTGTCAATTTGGAGTACCTGAATAAATCACTGACAATGCCGCTAATCTCAACAGTGACCTGATGAAATCCATGTGTGAAACATTCAAGATCAAGCATTGAAATTCCACAACATACCAGCCGCAAATGAATGGAGCCGTAGAAGCTGCCAATAAGAACATCAAGAAAATATTGAGGAGAATGGTGGGCAACTACAACAATGGCACGAAAAGCTACCATTTGCTTTACTCGGGTATCGAACCACAGTTCGTACATCAACTGGGGCAACTCCCTATTTACTGGTTTACAGTAGTAAAGCCGTTATTCCCACCGAAGTAGAGATCCCTTCCTTAAGGATCATACAAGAAGCCGAGCTCAGCGACACAGAATGGGTACGAAACCAGTATGAACAACTATCTCTCATTGATGGTAAATGAATGAACGTAGTGTGCCATGGTCAACTCTGCCTGAACAGAATGGAAAGAGCTTTCAACAAAAAGGTTCGGTCAAGGCAATTCACATCGGGGCAATTGGTACTGAAATAAATCTTCCCACATCATGATGAAGCAAAAGGGAAGTTCTCACCCAACTGTCAAGGCCCTTACATTGTTCACTGAGTACTGATCAGAGGAACACTTATACTTGCATATATGGATGGAGAGATATGGCCAAAACCTATCAATTCAGACGCAGTCAAGAGATATTATGTTTAAGATTATGTTTACAATTTCTATTTGGTATAACCCGAACTATGCTTGACCTGATTCCCATTAAATAGGGGATACGTAGGCAGCCTTGTGGGTTTGGTCACATCATAATAAAATCTTCATTCCCCCTATGGTGAGAAACTGGGGCAAGACTTTGAGTTGTCAGATCTCATTGTGTCAAGGATCACTAAGAAGAGTACTGCCAGAAGTAGGCATTAAACTAGGGCAGAATTTTGAGGAGAGTCCTCAAAATTCCGAGTTAAAGAGGTTGCAATGTCTCAAAAAGTGTCGTAGTCTCCGATTCAAACATTATTTGAATCATCACACATTTTGAACAAATTGCATTCTTGTATAAATAATTTATCATAAATGCATAATTTAAGAAAATTCCATTTTCTGTAGTAGCCAAACGTTACCCAGGATGACTCAAATAGGACCTCGAGACGGGAACAAAAGCAAAGCAAGGAATCGAGAGCACGAACCAACATTTTCCCCCTCCAAACTCACAATTTTCCTTTGGATGCAGAAATAATGGATAAAATAGGAACGTCCGCAAATATATACACACAACAAGATCACTATCTTCACACCGACAAAGGTTGCCAAATGCAAACGCATCAAGCTAAGAAATACTTCGCCTTCTTGCATTCAATCATTGATCTTCTCGCATAGGGCTAAGCACTGCCCTCATCATCGCATAAGGCAAAACACTGCCTTTCTTTCATGAGGCTGAGCATTTTCTCCATACTGCATAAGGCTAAACATTGCCTTTCTTGCACGAGACTAAAGCACTGTCTCCATTCGTTGCACGAGACTAAGCATTGTCTCTACTCCTTGCGTAGGGCTAAACACTGCCCTCACCTTGTATGAGACTAAGCATTGTCTCCATCCTTTGCATAAGGCTGAGCACTGCCTCCATACTACATAAGGCAAAACATTGCCTTTCTTGCACGAGACCAAAGCACTGTCTCCATTATTGCATCAGGCTAAGCATTGCCTTTACTTACATGAGACTAAACATTGTCTCTACTCCTTGCAAAGGGCTTAACATTGCCCTCACCTAGCATGAGACTAAGCATTGTCTCCATTCCTTGCATGAGACTAAGCATTGTCTCTACTTCTTGCATAGGGCTAAACACTTGTCACGCCCCAAAATCGGGGAGCGCAACCTGCGCTCAACCGAGTGAACCTTGCCAAGCAAGCATGTTAGGTTTTTTTCTACCAAACACATCCATGAATAAAGATAATACATATTTTTGTTAATTAGACAATAAGGTGATCATGTCTACAATACCAGTTAATTACCATTAGTTACTTCGTTTAATAAGTCTCAAAACACACACACCCCTTCATGCTTCAAAGTGGAACAAGTGATTTAATCACAACACAACTTGTTTAACATTCCCAACACCTATATACAACCCACGCTAAGTCTACATAGCCTCTAAAGATACCAAAGAGTAGAATGATAGTGTCGCCAACAAGGCTCTGGCTATACCTTAAAATACGATAACACATACGAAACAAAAGATGCACAACCCCGAAATGAGATGGGGCTCACCAAGTCAGCTGGGAAGAATGAGCACCGCTATCAGTGGCCAATATCCTCCGTTGTGGAACCACCTGCATCCATTAAATATGTAGCGCCCCCGGTAAAAGGGACGTTAGTACATGTCGAATAGTACTAGTATGAAAACAAAACACCAATTTAAGAATTCGGAAATACAATATGGATATGATGATTCAGGGCGACAATAGAATAGCATAGATAGCTATTTTAGCCAAAGCAAGCTTATCAAGATCTGTCAATAACATTTATAGAATTTAAGATGAGATCCTCTGTAACTATTTTTACACAAAGCGACCCTGCTGCCTCACCCCAATGTATGCCGGTGGAGGTGTAAGCACAATAGCAAAACTCTACTCAAGCGGCCCTGCCTCCTCAGCTCAATGTATGCGGGTGGAGGTATAACCATATTGCCAAAACCCTACACAAAGCGGCCATGCCGCCTCACCCCAATACATACGGGTGGAAATGCATCAACGATACCAATACCCACACAAAGCGTGCATGCCACCTCACCCCAATGTATGCGGGTGGAGGTGTAATCCCAATCACAATCTCTGCATAATTTGGCATAATAGTTTTCACATAAATCACGACTTGGAATTATAACACGTAGATACACAATCCATAATTTGGAACACATCCTCAATTTATAATACAACATGATAAGAGCATTTGAAACACGAATTGAACATATATCTTTGTCACAAAACTCATTTGGAATACTCGATTTGTAATAAACATCTTGGAACTTACAAGGGTAATGGGGGTTCCAATTCTTAAAAAAGAGTTTAGTCAACATACCTCACTTGAGCTTCCATACATTCTAAAATGTTCCGAAATCTTAGCAACTTCAATCTATTTTGAAAATGTAACAAATTGAATAAAAATTTGGAAGATGACCATGGTTCTAGCTCATTTGAGCATTTTATCAAACACAAGGTGTGCATTAAGGTTTCAAGGTCCTTTTATGGAGGATTCCATCATCCCACAACCCATTCTTTACCATTTTAGCTCAACAATCATCCTACACCCCTTGATAACACATGCATCCAAAATAACCAACTCCCATACCCAAGAATTATCTTACTAATTACCCATTTCTAGTTAACTTTCGAAATGAAGGGTTAGGGTGTAGAACAATACCTCTAGGATAAATACCTAGTGAGTTTTCTTTGTTAATCATCCAAGATTCGAGCAAGCATTGAAGAACAAATTGTTGATGAACTCTCTCCCACTCTAGGGCACTCTCTAACCCTAAAAATATCAGATTTTTGCTCAAAGGATGGTACAAATCGTCTATTTAACGAAGTAGGGTCGGGGTATAAAAATCCAAAAATGAAGCTCTGAAACAGGATTTGCGGTCGCATATGCGACCACAGAATGGATATGTGGCCCGCATATCGGCCGTACAATTTGGCCCCCAAAGCTGATGTCGCCTGCTTGGGTTTGCGGTGATTATGCGGCCCGCAGACCTGTTCTGCGGTCGCATAATGCACCGCAGAACTAGTATGCAGTCGCATTATATATCGCAGACTTCCTCCAAATCTTGCCCCGCATCTGTGTCACGCCCCAAAGCTGGAGAGGCGTGGCTGGCACCCGGTGCCGAGCTGGCCCGAGCGAACCACTCTGTAACTCATGATTATTCGACCAAAACTAGAGCATACATAGGTCGAGTTGGATGAACTCATTCCCTTTGTAACTATAATGGGCCAACATGGCCATAACTCATAATGTGTAGTTATAAGTGGGTAACATTGTATCACTGAACCATTTTTCTTAAAACATGAATACATATGGGCCGTCAAGGCCTCTGACATACTGTACAAAATGAACCTCTGTCTACAAAGTCTTTAAGATTATTTGACATCAAATGGGACAAGGTACCAGCCTACCCATAAGTCTGTAGCAAAACTCTGACACGATGACTCATATACTCGGCTGCACTCCGAATGAGGTGGAGTCTTACCGATCCTTCGCTGAATGCCAATCTCGTCTACTACGAGCGCTCGTCAAACTGATTATCTATACCTGCAGGCATGAATGCAGCATCCACAACAAAAGGACGTCAGTGCGAATAATGTACTGAGTATGTAAGGCAGAACTGAAATATAACAATAAGTCAACATTAATTAAAGACATATAAGAATCAACCTGAATCTCTGAAGTGCCATCGTATATGCATACTTATTATACTTACATATATACAATGCTTATCTTTGAGACTATTATCCATATCGTATGATGCATGACTGCCCAACTGATCAGTGGTAACTGCCTGACCGGTCGCAGCTCGGTGGTAAATGCATAACTGCCCAATCGGTGGTAAATAATAATACATAACTGCCCAACCGGTGGTAACTGCCCGACCGGCCGTAGCACAGTGGTAAATGCATGACTGCCCAACCGGTGGTAAATAATGATACATAGCTGCCCAACCGGTGGTAATTGCCCGACCGGCCATAGCCCGGTGGTAAATGTATGAAGATGCATGTACATGTATCACTATATTATAAATATTAACATCTCTATCATATACCTCAATAAGGACTTAGGAACGTACTTAGACATACTTGAATATAACTTTACAGGAATGAATAACATAGACATCCTTAACTGTTAAGTGTAGAATCACTTATGGAATAGCATTACGTTTACGTATCGTTACTTGGATCATGTAAAACGAAAGAAGGGATAGCCTTAACATACCTGGAGTAGGGAAAATATCCGTATGATATTTTTGAAAGAGGTTACACCATACTTCCTTATAATTGCAAAATCTCACGTTGCATTGAATTGTTGAAGATCTTATCTTGCTTATGTGACTTACGTTAATAACACACAAACAAAACCAAGCTGGTGTGACAAGCAGAAGAAGACGGAATTGCGTAGCAAGTACACCAAAAGTAGAGGAGAACTTTATGAGTTTGAGCACTTATCAGATGCCAATAAGAATAAGCGATCTCATCAGTTGTATCATCGATGAACATAAGCATCTGACTTGAACTAAAAATGGCAGCAGAATACACTATGCACACTCGTGAAAAAAATTTAACTTAGTTGAGAACTTCCATATAACACCAGTTTTGATAAATGCTTAAGAGAGATGAAAATATTCAATACCTATAGTCAAAGACCTGGAAACTAGCCCTTACATCCTTCATAACTGACACCATACTTCCAATGAATATTAATATATGACTCTTCTTTATTAAATGGAATGACTAAGACTTTGCCACATACGAATATGACTTTAAGAGTCATCTTAACTAATCTTATATGGCTGCCACGTTAATCTTTATCCCAAAGACCTTAATTAATTAGCTAATGTCCCATCAAAGATCATTAATTACCCCAATTATTCACATAATTAAAAATTATCTCAAATTACTTAAAATTCTACTTATTTTTTATATACTTTATACATCATACTATCATGGTCATATAGTACCATATAAAATAAATACATACACTATTATTTCATTAAAACATCCATGTAAAAATACATATATTTTCTCAACTTATAATTTTCCTAATCTCATATAAAGAGTAAAATTTTCGTACGCTTAATTCTTAAAATGGTAAAAAGATAACCTTCTTTTCTTGTGAGAAAATAATTTCTATCTTTACAATAAAGAAAATCTCATAAACTTTCTCATATTATGTGTGTAATTGAAAGTAGTAATATTAATAACTATATAAAATCATATTTTTCAAACTGTTTTACAAAAATATTCCACTCAAAATACCATATCAAATGTATATAACGGTATCAAGGTTGTTAAAATTACAGGGTCTTATAGTCACAAATCTTCTATAATCTTATTAATGGTCTTAATCCTTTTAAGCTCATATGGATTACTATAACTTATCCTAATATTAAAGTACGGGGTATAACAATCTGCTTTACTCTGCGGCCATTATGCAGTCCGCAGAGTGATTCTGTGACCGCATAGTGGGCCGCATAAATGCCCTCTTCTGCCGAAAATTTTCCTTTACTCCCCAGTGCATTGTTCAACCCAAAAAGTCCGAGTTGCGGCGTGCAAGCTCGTCGCGAAGAATTTCTATAATCCCCAAACACGTAAGCCTACTTCGGCACCACAAAATCTTAAATTCCTTTACGCAATTCTACGGGGTCTTACATCTCCCCCACTTAGGATAATTCGTCCTCGAATGAACGCCAAAATCTATCATTAGCATTCAATGTGGCTCGATTATTAATTCACACACACCAGTAGTTTCAAAATTTGGCTAACTCCCTAAATTTCCAAAAATTTTGCCAAAGTCTCCCCTGTAACTTGGCCTATCCACCTGTCAGAGAATCCCAGAAACCAATCCTAACAGCATATACATAACCGACGATACAATATAACACAAGAACAACACCAACCGTGGCCTCATAAGCAATATATTACCAAAAAGGGAACACCCTTAACATCAACTGTACAAATGAAACATAATTCATAGAAAATAACTTTTAGAATTTTCATAAATCACAACTTTATAAATACATGGCTATTTAAACAAATAAGAATACTTCTTCTTCATTTCTTCCTCGGCCTCCCAAGTAGCCTCTTCAACCTGTTGGTTTCGCCATAGCACTTTCACGGAGGCAATTTCTTTATTTCTCAACTTTCGGACTTGCCGATCAATAATAGAAACTGGAATCTCTTCATAAGTCAATTCCTCATTAACCTTAATAGTCTCAACCGGAACAATGACTGTCAGGTCTCAAACTACTTTCTTCAACATAGACACATGAAACATCGGGGTGCACTAATGACATTTCAGGTGGTAGCTCAAGCTTGTACGCCACCTCACCGATCCTCTGAATGATTCTTAACGGTCCGACATATCTCGGACTCAATTTTCCTTTCTTACCAAATCGCATTACACCCTTCATGAGGGAAACCTTCAAGAATACCCAATCATCCTCTTTGAATTCCAAATCCCTACGATGAACATATGAATAGTACTTCTGATGACTCTGAGCAGTCTTCAATCGCTCCTTGATGATTTTAACTTTTTCCATAGCCTGATGCATGAGGCTTGGCCCTATCAACTCTGCTTCCCCAATCTCGAACCACCCAATGAAAGATCTACATCTCCTACCATATAAAGCCTTGAATGATATCATCTGAATGCTAGCATGATAACTATTGTTGTAGGCAATTTCTATGAGTGGCAAATGATCATCCCAACTACCTTTGAAATCTAGAACACAAGCGCACACTATATCCTCAAGCTTCTGAATAGTCTGCTCTGCCTGCCCATTAGTCTGTGGGTGAAAGGCTGTACTAAGATTCACCTGAGTACCCAAACCTTGTTTAAATTTCTTCCAAAAGTTATCCATGAGTTGTGCCCCCCGATCAAAAATGATTGAAACTGGAGTGCCATGCAACCTGACTATTTCTTTGATATATAACTGTGCGTACTGTTCCGCTGTATCGGTAGCCTTAACTGGCAAGAAGTGTGCTGATTTCGTGAGTTGATCCACAATGACCCAAATCGAGTCAAACTTACGAGGAGTGCAAGGTAATCCTACCACAAAGTCCATATTAATCACTTCCCACTTCCACATTGGAAATTTTATGTTTTGTGCCAGCCCACCGGGCCTTTGGTGTTCGGCCTTCACTTGCTGATAATTTGGACATCTCGCCACAAAGTCCACTACATTCTTCTTCATATCATTCCACCAATAGACTTCCTTAATATCATGATACATTTTTGTAGAGCCGGGTGCACGGAATAACTAGAAGTGTGAGCTTCGATCATGATTCTTTCACGGAGACTATCCACGTTTGGAACACATAGTCCCCCTTGGAACCTTAATGTACCATCGTCCATGCCAAGAGAAAAGGCCATGGTCTTATATTTTTGAATCCCCTATTTCAGCTGTGCTAACAATGGATCGTTGTATTGCTTCTCCTTGACTTTCACAACAAGTGATGATTCAGCCCTGTTTTGCACAGTCACCCCTCCTTCACTAGAGCCCGCAAGATGAACTCCCAAACTATCCAATCGGTGAACTTCCTTGGCCAATGGGCTTTGATATGCCTCCAAGTGTGCTAAACTACCAATAGCTTTCTGGCTAAGAGCATCCGCCACAACATTAGCCTTCCTCGGATGATATAGAATATCAATGTCGTAGTCCTTGAGAAACTCAAGCCATCTTCTTTGCCTCAGATTCAATTCCTTCTGCTTGAAAATATATTGAAGGCTCTTATGGTCAGTGAATATATCCACATGGACCCCATATAAATAATGACGCCAAATCTTCAATGCAAATACCACCGCCGCAAGTTCTAAATCATGCGTTGGGTAGTTCTTTTCATGATTCTTGAGTTGCCTTGAAGCATGAGCTATCAACTTGCGATATTGCATTAATACACAGCCAAGCCCGATTCTTAAAGCATCACAATATACCACAAATCCATCTATACCCTCTGGTAGGGTCAACACCGGTGCCGTAGTCAATCTTGCTTTTAACTCCTGGAAGCTCCTTTCACAAGCATCTAACTATTGGAACTTAACTGCCTTCTGCGTCAGTTTAGTCAACGGGGAGGCAAGGGTAGAAAACCCCTCCACAAATGTTTTGTAATACCCAGCTAATCCTAAGAAATTGCGAATCTCTGTTTGAGTTGTAGGCCTCGGCCAATTCTTCACAGCTGCAATTTTTAGAGGATCAACCTTAATTCCTTCACTAGAGACGACATGACCCAAGAATGTGATAGATTCAAGGAAAAATTCATACTTTGAAAACTTTGCATATAACTTGTGTTGATGTAGGGTTTGCAGAACTACCCTGAGATGGTAAGCATGGTCCTCTCGACTTCGTGAATATACAAGAATATCGTCAATGAATACTATCACAAAGGAGTCAAGAAAAGGCTTGAAGACTTGATTCATAAGATCCATGAAAGTTGCTGGGGCATTTGTTAGCCCAGAAGACATCACCAAAAATCCAAAGTGCCCATATCGGGTTCTAAAAGCTATTTTCGGAACATTCTGCTCCCTGATCTTCAATTGGTGATACCCGGATCGTAAATCAATTTCGGAATTGGTCAAACAAGTCATCTATTCTTGGTAGTGGGTACTTATTATTGATCGTGACCTTGTTGATCTGCCGATAGTCAATACTCATTCTCAGTGACCCATCTTTCTTCCTTACAAAAAGGACCGGTGTGCCCCACGGCGACACACTCGGCCGGAAGAAACCCTTTTCTAACAAGTCCTTCAGCTGCTCCTTTAGTTCCTTCAATTATGCCGGTGCCATTATGTAGGGTGGAATAGATATAGGATGCGTGTCTGGCATCACATCAATCCCAAAATCAATCTCCCTGTCTGGTGGAATCCCAGGGAGTTCATCCAGAAAGACTCCCGGAAATTCATTCACAACAGGCATGGACTCAAGCGTAGGTGCCTCAGTATCTGTATCTGTAACTTGGACCAAATGATAAATATATCCCTTGTTGATCATCTTTGTGGCCTTAACGTAATAAATAAATCTACCCTTCGGCACTATATCATCACCCTTCCACTCAGTAACTGGCTCATTTGGAAATTTGAACCTAACAGTCCTCGTTCGACATTCAATCTTGAAAAAACAAGAATAAAGCTAGTCCATCCCCATTATTACATCAAAATTGACCAATTCAATGAGATCGTCCATGGTGTCCCGACCACGCAATGTAACAGCACAATCCATATAAACCTGCGCGGCCAAAATAAACTCAACAACCGGAGTAGATATAGAGAACGGCTCATGAAGCTGTTCCAGTTCTATCCCAAATTCCATAGCAACATAAGGAGTGACATATGACAAAGTGGAACCTGGATCAATAGGAGCATACACATCATGAGATTGGACAGTCAATAGAATTCTGGAGAAGCCTCTGAATCCCGACGCCTCCGCATAGCATAGAATCTGCTGGGTCCTCCCGAATTCTGTGCACCACCCCTAGCTGCACCACGCCCTACGGTTGCTGGGGTGCCTCGAGCTGGAGGTGTTGTGGTTTTAGTAACTACAGAATTAGCTGGCTGCGCCGCACCTCTGCCCATATTTCAACGGGACGAGCAGCAATCCCTCTGAATATGACCCCTCACACCGCACCCATAGCATATAGGTAGGTCCATGAAGCAGGCCCCAAAGTGCATCCTCCCACACTTTGGCATGGGAGCTTACGCTGATGAAACCTTCCGTCAGGCCGACCCTGCTGGTGGGTCCCCTCTTGCCCTGACTGGGTACAGATGACTGTGCACTCATCGAAGACTGAGCGAATGATTCATATGGTCCTGATGACCTCCCCTGAATGCCGACCTACCACCACCACCACCGGAAGAACCACCGAATTTGCCCGCGGACCGGGCCTTGCTGCTACTCTGACGCTCCATTCTATTCTTCAATTTGCGGGTCTCTGTGGCTTGAGAAAATTCCACCATCTTACCATAGTTCATATTATAATTCAAGGCAGCTGTAGCAGCCTTATTAATAACCAAGGGGCTAAGGCCCTGCACAAACTGGCCCACTCTAGCCTCCATAGTGGGCAACATGTGAATAGCATACTTGGACAGGCACGCAAACTCCATATGGTACTCCCATACATTCATACTACCCTGCTTCAGGATTTCAAATTCAGCGACGCGGACCGCCTTAGTCTCGGCAGGAAAGAAATGATCCATAAAGGCATCGGTGAACTCACTCCATCTCACTTGAGGGTTTCACTCCTCACGGGGCTCCTCCCAAATTTCAAACCAAGAATAGGCCACCCCTTTCAGGTGGTAGGAGGCCAACTCCACTCCCTCTGTCTCAGTAGAGCTCATAAGTTGGAGAGTCTTGTGCATCTCATCAATGAAGTCCTGGGGGTCCTCCTCAAGATTAGCACATGTGAACACTGGAGGATCCAACTGGAGAAACATGTTCACCCTGGAACTAGCAGAATCTGACGGCTGACTAGAAAAAGTGGGTGCAACATTTGATCTCTAGGCCTGGGAGGCCACTATCTGAGCCAACATCTGTATGGCTCCCCTAAGATCCCCATCAGAAACACCGGAATCAGAAACTGGAGCTGGAGGTGGAACTAGAATATCAGTTGGAGGGACCGTTGTACCTTTAGCAGGTGTAGGGACAGGTGTGGTTTGATCAGTTATGGTAGAAGCAAGCAGTGTAGTTACTGGGGGAATATCTTCACCTCTCGGGTGCTCACCCGCATCATCAAATATAGGATTAACTGCCACTCCTGGGATGACATTGGCTCTTTGGCCACTTCTTGCCTTCTTCTTAGGTGCCATGTACTAAAAATTAGAGCAACACACTAGTTAAAGGAGGAAAAATCTTACAATCAGCTTTATCGCACGATCGAGAACATGAAAGAAGGGTATTATTCCTAAATGCCCAAGTAGCATTCTAATTATAGATGTGGTCGACAACACACCGATAAGAAGGACTCTACTAGACACGGTTACGAAACATCCTAGGACACTTTAAAACCTTAGGCTCTGATACTAAGTTTGTCATGCCCCAAAATAGGGGAGCGCGACCGGCGCTCAACGGAGCGAACCCGGTCGAGCAAGCCTATTAGGTTTCCTTCTACCCAAATACATCCATGAATAAATATAATACATATTTTCGTTAATTAGACAATAAGGTAATCATGTCTAAAATACCAGTTCATTACCATTAGTTACTTCGTTTAATAAGTCTTAAAACACACACACCCCTTCATGCTTCAAAGTGGAACAAGTGATTTAATCAGAACACAACTTGTTTAACATTTCCAACACCAATATACAACCCACACTAAGTCTACAGAGCCTCTAAAGATACCAAAGAGTACAATGATAAAGCCAGCAACAAGGCTCTGGTTATACCTCAAAACATGATAACACATACGAAGCAAAAGATGCACAACTCCGGAATGAGATGGGGCTCACCAACTCAGCTGGGAAGAATGAGCACCGCTATCACTGGTCAATATCCTCCGTTGTGGAACCACCTGCATCTATTAAAGATGCAGCGCCCCCAATAAAAGGGACGTTAGTACATGTCGAATAGTACTAGTATGAAAACAAAACACTAATTTAAGAATTCGGAAATACAATATGGATATGATGATTCAGGGCGACAATAGAATAGCATAGATAGGTATTTAAGCCAAAGCAAGCTTATCAAGATCTGTCAATAACATTTATAGAATTTAAGATAAGATCCTCTGTAACTATTTTTACACAAAGCGGCCCTGCTGCCTCATCCCAATGTATGCCGGTGGAGGTGTAAGCACAATAGCAAAACTCTACTCAAGCGGCCCTGCCTCCTCAGCTCAATGTATGCGGGTGGAGGTATAACCACATTACCAAAACCCTACATAAAGCGGCTATGTCGCCTCACCCCAATACATACGGGTGAAAATGCATCAACGATACTAATTCCCACACAAAACGGCCATGCCGCCTCATCCCAATGTATGCAGGTGGAGGTGTAATTCCAATCACAATCTCTGCACAATTTGGCATAATAGTTTTCACATAAATCACGACTTGGAATTATAACATGTAGATACACAATCCATAGTTTGGAAAACATCCTCAATTTTATAATACAACATGATAAGAGCATTTAAACATGAATTGAACATATATCTTTGTCACAAAACTCATTCGGAATACTCAATTTGTAATAAACAACTTGGAACTTACAAGGGTAATGGGGTTTCCAATTCTTAAAGAAGAGTTTAGCCAACATACCTCACTTGAGCTTCCTTACACTCTAAAATATTCTGAAAATCTTAGCAACTTCAATCTATTTTGAAAATGTAACAAACTGAATCAAAATTAGGAAGATGATCATGGTTCTAGCTCATTTGAGCATTTTATCAAACACTAGGTTTGCATTAAGGTTTCAAGGTCCTTTATGGAGGATTCCATCATCCCACAACCCATTCTTTACCATTTTAGCTCAACAATCTTCCTACACCCCTTGATAACACATGCATCCAAAATTACCAACTCACATACCCAAGAATTATCTTACTAATTACCCATTTCTAGTTAACTTTCAAAATGAGGGATTAGGGTGTAGAACCTTACCTCTAGGATGAAGACCTAGTTAGTTTTCTTTGTTAATCATCCAAGATTCGAGCAAGAATTGAAGAACAAATTGTTGAAGAACTCTCTCCAACTCTAGGGCACTCTCTAACCCTCAAAATATCAGATTTTTGCTCAAATGATGGTAAAAATTGTCTATTTAACGAAGTAGGGTCGGGTTATAAAAACCCAAAAATGAAGCATCGGAATAGGATATGCGACCACATAATGGATATGCGGTCCGTATATCGGCCGCACAATTTGGCTCCCAAAGCAGAGGTCTCTTGCCTGGGTCTGCGGTGATTATGCGGCCCGCAGACCTGTTCTGCGGTCGCATGATGCACCGCAGAACTGGTCTGCGATCGCATAATGTACCGCAAACTTCCTCCAAATCTTGCCCCGCATCTGCTTCACTCTGCGGCCATTATACGGTCCGCAAAGTGATTCTGCAACTGCATAGTAGGCTGCAGAAATGCCCTCTTCTGCCAAATATTTTTCTTTACTCCCCAGTGCATTGTTCAGCCTAAAAAGTCCGAGCTGCGGCGTGCAAGCTCGCCACAAAGAATTTCTCCAATCCCCAAACACGTAAACCTACTTCGACGCCACGAAACCTTAAAATCCTTTATGAAATTCTACGGGGTCTTACATTCTCCCCCACTTTGGATCATTCATCCTCGAATGAGCGTCAAAATCTGTCATTAGCATTCAATGTGGCCCGACTGTTAATTCACACACACCAGTAGTTTCAAAATTTGGCTAACTCCCTAAATTTCCAAAACTTTCGCTAGAGTCTCCATTGTAACTGGGCCTATCCACCTGTCACAGAATAACAAAAACCAATCCTAACAACATATACATAACCGATGATACAATATAACACAAGAAAAACATCAATCGTGGCCTCATAAGCAATATATTACCAGAAAAGGAACACCCATAACATCAACTGTACAAATGAAACATAATTCATAGAAAGTAACTCTTAGATTTTTCATTGATCACAACTTTATAAATACATGGCTATTCAAACAAATAATGATACTTCCTCTTCATTTCTTCCTCAGCCTCCCAAGTAGCCTCTTCAACCTGTTGGTTTCGCCATAGCACTTTCACGGAGGCAATTTCTTTATTTCTCAACTTTTGCACTTGCCGACCAATAATAGAAATTTGAATCTCTTCATAAGTCAATTCCTCAATAACCTTAATAGTCTCAACAGGAACAATGAATGTCGGGTCTCCAACTATTTTCTTCAACATAGACACATGAAACACCGAGTGCACTAATGATATTTCAGGTGGTAGCTCAAGCTTGTATGCCACCTCACCGATCCTCTGAATGATTCTGAATGGTCTGACATACCTCAGACTCAATTTCCCTTTCTTACCAAATCACATTACACCCTTCATGGGGGAAACCTTCAAGAATACCCAATCATCTTCTTTGAATTCCAAATCCCTATGACGAACATCTGAATTGGACTACTGACGACTCTGAGCAGTCTTCAACCGCTCCTTGCTGATTTTAACTTTTTCTATAGCCTGATGCACGAGGTCTGGCCCTATCAACTCTGCTTCCCTAATCTCAAACCACCCAATGGGAGATCTACATCTCCTACCATATAAAGCCTCGAACGGTGCCATCTGAATGCCGGCATGATAACTATTGTTGTAGGCAATTTCTATGAGTGGCAAATGATCATTCCAGCTACCTTTGAAGTCTAGAACACAAGCGCACAAT
The DNA here is from genome assembly GCF_000390325.3 of Nicotiana tomentosiformis. NCBI lineage: Eukaryota > Viridiplantae > Streptophyta > Magnoliopsida > Solanales > Solanaceae > Nicotiana > Nicotiana tomentosiformis. Next base: position 137,993,689 of record NC_090812.1, read on the forward strand.
ATATCCTCAAGCGTCTGAATAGTTTGCTTTGCTTGCCCGTCAGTGTGCGGGTGAAAGGTTGTACTAAGATTCATCTGAGTACCCAAACCTTGTTGAAATTTCTTCCAAAAGTTAGCCGTGAACTGTGCCCCCCGATCAGAAATGATAGAAACTGGAGTGCCATGCAACCTGACTATTTCTTTGATATATAACTGCGCGAACTGTTCTGTTGTATCGGTATCCTTAACCGGCAAGAAATGTGCTGATTTCGTGATTCGATCCACAATCACCCAAATCGATTCAAACTTACGAGGAGTGCGAGGTAATCCTACAACAATATCCATATTAATCATTTCCCACTTCCACATTGCAATTTCTATGTTCTATGCCAGCCCACCGGGCCTTTGGTGTTCGTCTTTCACTTGTTGACAATTTGGACATTTCGCTAAAAAGTCCTCTACATTCCTCTTTATATCATTCCACCAATAGACTTCCTTAAGATCATGATACATTTTTGTAGAGTCCGGGTGTACGGATTACCTAGAAGTGTGAGCTTTGGTCATGATTCATTCCTGGAGACCATCCATGTTTGGAATATCCCCTCTTTCAGTTAATGTACCATCCTCCATGCCAAGAGAGAAGGCCATGGTCTTATGTTTATGAATCCCCTCTTTCAGTTGTGCCAACAATGGATCGTTGTATTGCTTCTCCTTGATTTCCACAACAAGTAATGATTCAACCCTGTTTTGCATAGTCACCCCTCCTTCACTAGAGTCCGTAAGGCGAACTCCCAAACTAGCCAATCGGTGAAGTTCCTTGGCCAATTGCCTTTGATATGCCTCCAAGTGTGCTATACTGTCCATAGATTTCTGGCTAAGAGCATCTGCCACAACATTATCCTTCCTCGAATGATATAGAATATCAATGTCGTAGTCCTTGAGTAACTCAAGCCATCTTCTTTGCCTCAGATTCAATTCCTTCTGCTTGAAAATATATTGAAGGATTTTATGGTCACTGAATATATCCATATGGACCCCGTATAAATAATGACGCCAAATCTTCAATGCAAATACCACCGCCGCAAGTTCTAAGTCATTTGGGTATTTCTTTTCATGATTCTAAAGTTGCCTAGAAGCATAAGCTATCACCTTGCCATGTTACATTAATACACACCCAAGCCCTATTCTTGAAGCATCACAATATACCACAAATCCATCTATACCCTCTGGTAGGGTCAACGCCGATGCCATATTCAATCTTGCTTTCAACTCCTGAAAGCTCCTTTCACAAGCATCTGACTATTAGAACTTAACTGTTTTCTGCGTCAATTTAGTCAACAGGGAGACAAGGGTAGAAAATCCCTCCACAAATTTTCTGTAATACCCAGCTAAGCCTAAGAAACTTCGAATCTCTGTTGGAGTTGTAGGCCTCGGCCAATTCTTCACAACTGCAATTTTCTAAGAATCAACCTTAATTCCTTCACTAGAGACAACATGACCTAAGAATGTGACAGATTCAAGCCAAAATTCACACTTTGAAAACTTTGCATATTACTTGTGCTGATGTAGGGTTTGCAGAACTACCCTGAGATGATCAACATGGTCCTCTCGACTTCGTGAATATATAAGAATATCATCAATGAACACTATCACAAAGGAGCCAAGAAAAGGCTTGAAGACATAGGCCTACTTCGGCACCACGAAATCTTAAATTCCTTTACGAAATTCTACGGGGCCTTACAACACTGCCCTCACCTAGCATGAGACTAAACACTGTCTCCACTCTTTGCATGAGACCAAACACTATCTCCATTATTGCATAAGGCTAAGAACTACCTTTAGTTGCATGAGACGAAGCATTGCCTCTATTACTGCATAAGGCTAAGCATAGCCTTCCCTCGCATGACACTAAACTCTGTCTCTGCTACACTATATACGACTAAGCACTGTCTTCCTTCTTCGCATCGGGCTAAGCACTGCCCTCATCTCACACAAGACTAAGCCTTGTCTTGTCTCATTATTGCATGTGACTAAGCATTACCTATTCCCTCTATCAAACGATCAATATTACCACATACTTGCATTTCATGGGCTGAAACACCGCCATATTGTCCGAAGGCGTCATAGTCCAAAGACACCATCCTCATAGCCTGACGACACCATGCCATGGCCCGAGGATCTCTCGAAATTTGCACATCATTATTCAAAGGCGTCATAGTCCAGAGGAACCATCCTCATGGCCCGAGGATAACATGTCATGGCCTTCGAATCCCTTATCAAACACTTCATGGCTCAGGGCGTCATAGTCTAAGGACATCATTCTCATTGTCCAAAGACAACTCTCATAGTCCGAAGGGAATTTGCATCATGTTTAAATTTTCGCAATAACCCATATATATTTGCATGCATCGTGTTTAAAGTTTTGCAGATAACTCGGAAGGTAACCGTTCTACAAACAGGAGCAATTCTCGCTCCGGTTTTTGTTCACAACGGTCACACCCTTCGACCACCCCAAACGTACCCGATAATCAGCAGTTGATTACTCTTCGTTCTATGACCGTCCAAATATCTGCCTTATACATCAATAGCATTCAATTTGCATTTATTAACCCACTTGAAATCATCTGTTACTCACGATACTATCGCATCAAAAATATCCTTTTCGAAACATGCGATCACTCGTACAACAACTTCATCGGTTTCGTTTGCCGTTGGATCCAGAACTACACACGGCCTGATTCCCGTAACACCAGGGATATGTAGGCAACTCAAGAACTAGGGTTCGGCCACCATTGTTTCAAAACACATCACCCCCCACTCATTTCGGACAAAATTAGTTATCATTTTCTTAACCCAACAACTCTTTCATCATTCCCGGGTAAAAAGGGGCAGGTGTTGATACCCAATTTCGCCCTCATATTTTTATAAAAGTCATATATGCTTTTAAAATATTATTCCTGCATCATCACCAATTTACAGGGGTCATATAAGAAGTTTCTATAATTTTCCATAATTTTTAAAGCTTTAAAATTGATTTTCTTGCATTTAAATTATTTAAATATGTATTAATTATCCATTCAAATCATTTTATGAGGACTCAATCATTCAAATTCATTATTTGCATCAACATATATGTTTCACAATCTTTTACTTTATATTTTCATATTAGTATATTTGTATTTTAAAGTTATTTACACAATTTTGCAATAATAGCCTATATGTTATGTATAATTACATTTTATTTTCACATTATTTGTGCCAAATAGCATTTTTATATTTTTATAATGTTAAGCTATTATTTTCAAATACTTTACTACATAAATAATATTTTATTATGTGTTAATTACTTTTTATAAATTATATTTTATAAAATTTCGTGTATTTAAAGTATGGCCCAGCTTTAAAATGAATTGTAGACCAAAAATAGGCCCAAAAAAAAACATTTGGCCCGCTTCATTTTGCCTTCAACAGCCCAACCAAACGACCCTTTTTATATCTAGTCGGTACCCGTTTTATGACCCGCCCTATCTCTCTTTTAATCTTGGCCGTTGATCTCAATTGATCAACGACCCATAAACAATCCCTCTCTTTAATTAACCAACCTCACCCCAAACCCTAATCCCATTCCCATACTACCAGCTGCCTCTATACTCTCTCGAACCTTATCCTCTCTTCTGCAAACTGTTGCGGCCAAACGCACATGCAAGTATACGCGGTCGTCAAGTAATAAAGTGATAAGATAGAGTGTCGAACCCGCGAGGACTTGTTATTAACTACATTAAGCTATTCCAATTAACTAAACAAGAATTGAAGCCAAAAGTAGTGATGCTAAAGTAATTAAACTAAAAAGAAAATAAATAATGAACTCTAAACAAAGGAAGAATAAATTTTTATGTTATTAATGTGATGAAAACGATCCAGGGTTATGGTCTATCTAACATTCCTATTGTATTCTTCAATTGAATTGACTAACTAATTCATCTAGCTTATTGGTTGACAGGGTTAATATTGCTCATAAGAATCTGTCGAGTTCTTACTCGCCTATTCAAGCTAACCTAACGCCTATATGTCTATGGAGTTAGAACTAGCAAGAACGCATTTATAATTCCTGTACATCAACCAAGCAAGGCAATTAGGTATATGTCTATCCTAACAGCGAATCCATTCCCCGATGCCCAAGTTCAAGACCTTGCTCTACTCAATCATATATGCAATCTAGAATTTCCACGTTCGAGTTCAATTCTATATTCGTAGATAGTACTCAATTGGTGATCAAGCAATTAAATAATTAAGCGCATGATTGAATAAATAAACCAATATGATAAATCAAGAAAGCAAAAGCAATATCCGAATAACAATAGTCATGAAAGAACCACAACCCTAGAATGTGAAGTTTAGCTCCAAATAGATATGGTAGTAAAACAACAAATCATACAGAGAAACATAAAAATTACTTAGTTTGGTGGAAGAAAAGATGAAACCCGGCCTCCACGATGGCTATGTGCTCTCCCTTGGTCAAAGGTTGTTCTCAAAAACGTTCTCTCCCTAAAAAATATGTTTAGGACCCTTTTTATACAAGTTGGGACCGTGTAGGAACGAAATAACCTTGTCCTAGGCAAAATAGGAAAAATCCTGCAACTTAGGGTCCATGCCAGCGCGAGGCGCTGGACCTGGCACACAAACAAGAAACGATTCCATGATTTCAATTCTAATTCAAGAATTCTATTTCCTCCCTTTTTTATCTCGCACTTGGGGGGGACAAACACCAAAGGGTGTCTCCCTTTGTCTTTTCTTATTTAATTATTTTTTTTTCTTCTGTGTTTTATCAATTTTGCTCTAAATCTCTTTATCTTTACGCCGCTTTATTTCTACACAGTTAAAGTATAATATTGAGCATAAAATAATATAATAAATAGTCAAAAGACGATTAAAAGTACTAGAATGTGAGGCAACAATGGTTAAATATATGTATTTTTTAGCAGAACATCACCGCTCCACACTTAAATTCTTGCTCGTCCTCGAGTCAACCAATAATTCACACTATTCTTGAGCACTTCATATTTACACTTTTGAAGCACACTACACAAATTACCATGATTTATAGCAACAATTAAACTATAGCATATGCAATCACTTACACTTCCCTTTACATATGCCATTCTTCAACAATATTCACAATAAAGACAACGTGTTCATTACAATCCTAGCCTCAAAAACTGACTCAATATCGCAATGCACTCATGGCTTGAACACCCAACAACATAGAGAAGTCTAATAACGTTACTTATCCCTCGTGAAACCATGTGCCCTCACAACAAGAACAAGCGAGTAAGTTGAATCCACACCTTCAAATCACATGCTCAATATATTTTAAGGACTCACATATATCAAAGAAAATCGGTCACTCTCACAAAGAAGTCACATGCTTGTAATTGGTACCATAGGCTTGCCCATAATGTAAATCTCTACTAATGTAAGATCGCTCGAACTAAAATTAATTAGGACTTTTCATGGTTGTACTGTGGGCTAAGGGACGGGTATGATATATTTAGGAATAGTGACTCGCCCTCCTAAGCAATTTAACACATCACAAAATTACTTTAACCGCAAATTCTTCAATCCCAACTTCAATTTCACACACAAGATCACCCCCAAACAATGTTCCCTTTTTCTTTAAGCACTATCGTTCTTTACACTCCACTAGCAAAAACAAGATATTTATTCATCTACATTTTGTTTTCTCAGATTTTTTTTTCTCTTTCGTAATTTCCACTAGTGGCGCATTTTTTTACTAAACAAGTGCACCTTTCTTCCTTTCATTCGTTCCACTCAAAAGCCACCCACACTTAGTCCTTTCTTACTTCTTTTAGCGCTCATTTTATAATTAAAGTGCTTTAAGAGGTAAAAGGATCAAAATAGTGTCAATTAAGAATAAAATGGGTATAGGCATGTAATGTGGGCACCAAATAAAAGTCTATAGGCTCAAAAGGGTTAACTAGGGATAAATTTTATTTGTGATAAGCATTAAGCTCAAAAAGATCAAACAAGGCCTAAAACTATTTTTCAAACCAAGCATCACCTAAAATTTCGCTTCAACTCACATACCGGGCAAGTTCTAGACATAAGTACAATACATAGACTACACAAAAACCTTACCACATATGGCACATGACTCACTAAGGGACGGTCCCATTCTGACTCTCAACAAATGCAAGTATTCACGAAGCCATGAGATATTAAGCACAAAGCACAAAGTGAACACAAGTCATGTAAATGAAACATAAGTGTCACAAGACATGCTATCCAATTTAACAAGGCATCATGGACAATTTTTACACATAGGGAAGATACTACACATGCCAAAGCCTTAATATGTTACTATCAAACAAGTCAAGGGCGTCTAGGTTCATCATTCTTCCTCTTTTTTTTCCTAAATTCTAATCTAATCTAAAAAATTTAAAACTAATACCCGGTTCAAACTACATCCAATGAAAAAGAACCGAGGTACAAAGAAAAATCACGGGGGATTATTACTACCTAAGGAAAACTAAAAGACATATTTTTTGTGTGTGTGTTATTGGTTAGGTTTTAATCCCTCAAGAAAACTGTCTAGGAGATCCATCGTCACGAAAAGTACAAAATTTTCAATATTTTTTTTTTTAATTTTCCATATTAAAAAAAAAAATTAAGTTACTAAAACTACTACTAAAATACTACACTACTACAAAAAATCGAAACTGAAAAAAATAAGAAATTAACATACTAATATAATATTGCTAATGATCTAAAGCGATTCTCCCACCCCATACTTAAAAGAGTGTAGTGTCCCCAATGCACAAATAAAGCAAAAAATAATGAGGGTAGACAAGAAACTCCCTGAAAGGCCAAAGGCCGAAGCTGTGATGACCCGATAGGTCATTTAGAGTTTTAAACCTTAATTTAGTGTTTTGAAGCCTCCAATAGCTTCCTTCAGCCTTTCTCGATTTGCTTGTGTTGTCCGTGTATTTTTCCGGAAGGCTTTTATTTAAAAATTGATAAAATATGAAATTTTCTTAAAAAATTATTTGAGTTGACTTCGGTCGAACTTTTGAGCAAACGGACCTAGATCCATATTTTGACGGTCCTGGTGGGTCCGTATCGTGATTTAGGACTTGGGCATATGTCCGAAATCGAATTCGGAGGTCACTAGCTCGAGTTATCGCCTTTTGTCGAAATTTTGAAGTTTAAAGGCTTAATGACTTTAAAGAATTGACCAATGTTTGACTTTGTTGATACCGGGTCTGTATTTTGGTTCCGAAACTCGGTATAAGTGCATTACTTTATTTATGACTTGTCTATCAAATTTGGAAAGAAACGGAGTTGGTTTGATATGATTCGGGCGTCCGGTTGTTAAAATAGGAATTCTAAAGCTTCATTGAAAATTTCATTTGATTTGTTATTCGATTCATAGTTCTAGGTGTTATTTTTGTAATTTTATCACGCGAGCAAGTTCGTATGATGTTATTAGACTTGTGTGCATATTTGGTTTGGAGCCCTGAGGGCTCGGGTGAGTTTCGGATAGGCTTCAGGTGGATTTGGACTTAGAATTCATAGCTGATCCATCGGGTTTCTGGTGTCTGCTGCAGACTTCACAATTGTGAGGTCTGGCTCGCAAATACGAGCCTCGCATTTGTGAAGAAGACTTCGCATTTGCGAGCAAGGGCATGGGGGGTGGACTTTCGCATTTGCGAGATCTGGGGTCGCATTTGCGATCCTCCCAGTTTCATATTTGCGAACATATAGTTCGCATTTGCGATGGCAACAGGAATATGAAGGCTTCACATTTGCGATAGTTTATTCACATTTCCGGAGTTCGTAATTGCGAACCCCAGGTCGCAATTGCGACATCTATGCCTGATCAAAATCTGAGTTAGACGGGATTTTCTCTCATTCTTCAAATTTTCAAACTTAGAAATCCTAGAGGCAATTTTCCCAAGAGTTCTTCTTCCCCAATTCATTGGTAAGTGATTCTAACCTATTTTCTTTCAATTTTCCATTTTATTTCATAATATTTCAACTTAAAATCTAGAATTTTCATGGTGAAAATTGGGAATTTGAGAAGGATTAGGGATTTTTGTAAAATTGGAATTTAGACCTCAAATTGAGGTCGGATTCCGAAACAAATTACATACCCGGGCTCAGGGGTGAATGGGTAATCGGGTTTTGTCTGAATTTCGGGTTTGGACAAAGCGAGCCCGGGAGTTTACTTTTGTTGACTTTTTCAATAATGACCTAAATTGAACCTTTTTCATTCATGGGTAGTTCCTAAGGCTTATTTTGAATCATTTGGTTGATAATATGCTAGATTTGGTTGTTTCAAAGGCTTGTTTTAAAGGCAAAGTCGTGGTTGAGCTTTGAGTTGATCTTTGGGAGTAAGGTAAGTATCGTAGTTAAACTTAACTTGAGGGATTAGGACTTGTTTGCTATGTGCTACTTGTTTAAATGTTGGGTTTAACGTATATGTGAGGTGAAGAGTACTTATGCGTTGTTGTTGGGTGAAACCATGCAGGTGGGACGTGTTTCTTGTCATTTATTTCTTTCTTTGATCATGATATCCATGCTTAGACTAGTTAATTACTAAATTGATCATTCTTTCCGCATTTATGGGCTATCTGTGATAATTGAATATTATTTTTGAAGAAATGACTGCTGTTGTGGAACCATTGTTGATATAAGACTTGATCTTGCTTATTCTATCTCCCTGTTGTTATATGTTCACTGTTACATGGTAAGGGAGAGTGTTAATGCACGAAGGGTGATATCGCACCGTATTTGAGTGTTGATGCACGAAGGGTGATGTCGTGCCATATTTGAGAGTTAATGCACGAAGGGTGATGTCGTGTCGTATCTATTGTTCATGATGAAATTGAGAGTAAAAGTACGAAGGGTGATGTCGTGCCGTATTTATCATCTTATGGTGAGATTGAGAGTAAAAGTACGAAGATTGATGCCGTGCCATTATTACTGTTTCATGGTGAGGCTGAGAGTAAAAGCACGAAGGGTGATGCTGTGCAATTTTATGCATTATGTTTGTTCATTTTGTTGGTTGAAGGTTTATTGATTGTTTCTTCCTATCATTCCCTGTTGTAGTTATCGTATCTTGTACCCCTTTCGCATGTCCCCTCCTAATAGTACTTGTTAATTCTTTATTTGTTATTATGTTGTACATATATTTCCGTCCGTACAGGTTTATTTACGTGGGTGCCCTGTCATAGCCTCGTCACTACCTCATCGAGGTTAGGTTCGATACTTACTTTGTACATTGGGTCAGTTGTACTCATACTATACTCTGCACTTCTTGTGCAGATTTTGGTACTGGTCCCAGCTGTCTGTGAGGCGTATCACCTCGGATTGGCATTCGGAGACTCGAGGTAGATCTGCTGGCGTCCGCAGACCTTGAAATCCCCTTCCATTTCCCCTATTTACTGTTCTTCTCATTCGAAACTGTTGTATTTATTTCAAACCCTATTTTGTAGAGATTCTAGAAGCTCGTGAACTTGTGACTCCAGATCCGGTTTGTACTTAGATATTATTGGTTGTATGTCATTTGTATTACGTTTTAGTTTCTTTTCGGCTTATTTGGTTTTACTTAATTGAATTGATTAAAAATTGGCTTAAAGATCCTCTAACGTCAGCTTGCCTAGCAAGTGAAATGTTAGGCGCCATCACAGGCCCGTAAGTGGAAATTCCAGGTCCTAACAGAAGCACTAGCAACTCACGGGGTACTCAGACTTCTTCCACGGATGGTCCTTTGTGCAGGCACCTCACACTAGTTCTAATAATCTGGCTTGCTTTTGCATACTTCCTATGGCTTTCTTCCTAAGCTCATAATCCTACAAAATAAAACAACACTACAAAAATAAAATAAACCAAAAACAAACAAAAATAAAAGAAAGCAGTAAAGGTGGGTTGCCTCCCAACAAACGCCTAATTTAACGTCGCGACACGACGTGAACCACTTTTTGCATCCAACTTGAACTTATGAATTGTACCCCTAACAGGGCATCTAGTCTATGGCTATGCTCCTTTGGTGGGGCTACAAAGACAACCAGGCCAAGTAATAAATCTTTCACTCTACACTTCTTGGCCTTTAGATGAGGAATGTAATTTTTGCTTTTTGGCATGACAAATTCAAGAATATAGGCACTCTCATCCTCACTCTTTGACTCCCTCATAGGCTCAGATGGCTCGATTACTATCTTACCATCTAAACATAATGTGGAAAAATGATTGGAATGAGGTCTAATGCGCCCTAACTCATGAATTGTACTACTATTTACATCCCCATATTTACATATACTAGAGTATGCAAAAGTTATGTTATCTACTCTCTCACATGACTCTAGAGCACCCTTCTCAACATTGGAACCATCAAGGAAAATATGGTTTAATGATTGGTATTCTCGTTTTAGCTCAATTTGGTCTAGAAGATTCTTTTCAGTTTTATACAACTCATCATTAAATTTTTGGGCATTGAACGCATCAACCTTTGCACTCAAATCTACATTCAAGTTGTGCAAATCCAAGCCAAACTTGTCAATTTCTTGTGCAAGATCAACTTTCTCCTTCGACCATGTTACATCCCGCATTTCGTATATTAAAGTTTCGTCGTAAGTTAATTGACGTAGACTCGGGAATGAGATTATTTTGAGATCATAAGCATATATGCTATTTGTAACAAGTGATAAGTAAGTGTTATAAAGGTCAGAGGGTTAACGAATCAAAGAAATTGAGTATCGCCGAAGTTTGTTATTTTGTGATAAAATACGATCAAAGCTATAATACCATGTATTTATGGATTAGTGCTATACAACACACCACACGACCATGATAGTAAAGTATAGTATAGTAGGATATATAAAGTGTGTTAAAAGTAAGTAGTATTTTAAGTAATTAGAAATAATTCTTAATTATGTGGATAATTGGATAATTAATGAGTTTAGTGGGAGATTAATTAAACAATTAGCTAAATATGGTGGCAAGTGAGGTGGACCCCACTTTTCACTTATTCATATTTTTGGATGGATTTTACCAACACAAATATATGCATATGTGCAAGCACATGATCTACTCCATGTAAAAACAAAAAATAAATAATTGGACCACATTTCAAGATGCTTATCATACTCTTGTGAAATTAAGTATATTAATATGATTCAATTTTACTAATGGAGAAAAACAAGAGTCTAAAGACATATCAAGACAGCACAAAGTGGTTTTATGTACATATATGTATACATTTAGCAAAGAAAATGCTTGTTGCTGGAGATTAGAAACGGTCTTGAGGGATTTGAGCTACAAAGATAGATTTGAGATTAGAAATGCTCCTTGCATTAGAACAAGCCGTGAACATAGATGTGTATTTCCATATCGGTTTTTTTCAAAATTGAAGAGATTGTTCACATTAAAGGTATATTAAGACTAATCCTTCTTTCTTTTGGCATGATCCAAGTAACGATACGTAAACGTAATGCTATTTCATAATTATTTCTACTCTTAGCACTTAATGATGTCTAAGTATGTATCTAGTTCCCTATTGAGGTATTTAACAAAAACGTTAATATCATAATGGTATTATATGTATTATACATCTACCACCGAGCTACGGCCGGTTGGGCAGTTATACATCTACCACCGAGCTACGGCCGGTCGAGCAGTTACAACCGGTTGGGCCGTTATGTATTATTATTTACCACCGGTTGGGCAGTTATGCATTTACCACCGAGCTACGGCCGGTCAGGCAGTCATGTATTTACCACCGCGCTACGGCCGGTCGGGCAGTTACCACTGATTAGTTGGGCAGTTAACGTCACGAAAATGAGGTAACTTGAACTATTATATTGTAGTTTTATTTATATATATGAGATGGGCTTTATTCTATATGTTATGGCCCTCAGTGGAAAGTCAGAAGTTATAAGTTGACTCTTATCTCTCCCCGAGATAGTATCTTATTATAATTACGTTTCATTTCTGCCTTACATACTCGGTACATTCTTCGTACTGACGCCCCTTTTCCTGGGTCACTGTGTTTCATGCCACGCAGGTCTAGATAGGCGAGGTGAGAACTGACAATTGTAGGCTGCCTCCAGATATCAGCTTTTGGTTGGTGAGCTCCACATCTTCCTGGATTATTGCCGAGTCACGTTCTATATATGTTACTTTGTTTTATGAGGATGTCGGGGACCCTGTCCTGACTTATATGTTATGGTCATGTTTTCTTAGAGGTTTTTGCAGACAGTGTCATGTGTATAGCTTTAGGTATGACATGTCAACGGCCTTGTCGACCCCTACGTATCTATATAAATCCTTTTAAATTAGTTATGTGAGTTAAGTTCTAATATTGTTAATTATATATATAGATGTGGCCTATCATGGGGCGATGTGTTTCATGCCACACAGGTATAGATAGGCGAGGTGAGGACCATACAATGTAGGCTGCCTCTAGATATCAACTTTTGGTTGGTGAGCTCCACATCTTCTTGGAGTATTGCCGAGTCACGTTCTATATATGCCACTTTGTTTTATGAGGATGTCGGGGACCCTGTCTCGACTTATATGTTATGGTCATGTTTTCTTAGAGGTTTTGCAGACAGTGTCCTATGTATAGCTTTAGGTATGACATGTCAACGGCCTTGTCGGTCCCTATGTATCTATATAAATCCTTTTGAATTTGTTATGTGAGTTAAGTTCTAATATTGTTAATTATATATATATATATATATATATATATATATATATATATATATATATATATATATATATATATATATATATATGTGTGTGTGTGTGTGTGTGGCCTATCATGGCCCGTGACGAGTCTTCTAGAAAATAAAAAGATAAAGTACGTGGCGCTCGGTTGAGTAGGCACCGGGTGCCAGTCGTGGCCCTCTGATTTGGGTCGTGACAGACCAATCATTCACCAACTTTGTTAGAAAATAACATCGTTCCGCATATTCCCGTAATCGTGAATATCCATCCCAATACCAACCCTTACTCCTATATTCAAATTCATACCTCCCAGAGTTTAGGTCATGAAAAGCCTAAAAAGACGGACCATAAAAGTCTTTTGTCAACCAAGTGTCTTCATCAATAACCTTACCTCCGAATATTTCATCCCCAGATGTCATGTTGAAAGAACTAAAAACACACTAAGAGAAAGATCAAATTGTTATAAAAATAAAAATATTTACAAAAAGGAAACAAAAACTTGTAAAGATAAAAGTAAAAGTCTAATCTAGAAAATAAGCTAATTCTAAGTCCCCAGCAACGGCGCCAAAAACTTGTTGCTGCCAAACGCACATGCAAGTATACGCGGTTGCAAGTAATAAAGTGATGAGATAGATTGTCGAACTCACGAGGACTTGTTATCAACTATTAACTAAATTAAGCTATTCCAATTAACTAAACAAGAATTGAAGCCAAAAGTAGTGATGCTAAAGTAATTAAACTAAAAAGAAAATAAATAATGAACTCTGAACAAAGGAAGAATAGATTTTTATGTTATCAATGTGATGAAAACGATCCAGGGTTATGATCTATCTAACATTCCTATTGTATTCTTCAATTGAATTGACTAACTAATTCATCTAGCTTATTGGTTGACAGGGTTAATATTGCTCATAAGAATCTGTCGAGTTCTTACTCGCCTATTCAAGCTAACCTAACGCCTATATGTCTATGGAGTTAGAACTAGCAAGAACGCATTTATAATTCCTGTACATCAACCAAGCAAGGCAATTAGGTATATGTCTATCCTAACAGCAAATCCATTCCCCGATGCCCAAGTTCAAGACCTTGCTCTACTCAATCATATGTGCAATCTAGAATTTCCACGTTCGAGTTCAATTCTATATTCGTAGATAGTATTCAATTGGTGATCAAGCAATTAAATAATTAAGCGCATGACTAAATAAATAAACCAATATGATAAATCAAGAAAGCAAAAGCAATATCCGAATAACAATAGTCATGAAAGAACCACAACCCTAGAATGTGAAGTTTAGCTCCAAATAGATATGGTAGTAAAACAACAAATCATACAGAGAAACATAAAAATTACTAAGTTTGGTGGAAGAAAAGATGAAACCCGGCCTCCACGGCAGCTCTGTGCTCTCCCTTGGTCAAAAGTTGTTCTCAAAAACTTTCTCTCCCGCAACGTAGGGTCCAGGCCAGCACGAGGCGCTGGACCTGGCGCACAAACCAGAAACGTTTCCACGATTTCAATTCCAATTCAAGAATTCTATTTCCTCCCTTTTTTGTCTTGCACTTGGGGGGGACAAACACCAAAGGGTGTCCCCCTTTGCCTTTTCTTATTTAATTGTTTTTTTCTTTCGCGTTTTATTAATTTTGCTCTAAATCTCTTCATCTTCACACCACTTTATTTCTACATAGTTAAAATATAATATTAAACACAAAATAATATAATTAATACTCAAAAGATGATTAAAAATACTAGAATGTGAGGAAATAATGGTTAAATATATGCATTTTTAGCAGAACATCACAAACCCTAGCCGCCCCCACTCAAATCCCAGTCCCAATCAGATAATCACATGGAAATCTTCCATGATGCCTTTCCTTTCTTTCACACACGTAGACGCTTACCATCTCTTAAACGTTACAAGTATTCGGTACTTAATTATTATGGAAACTAAGTCATTGGTGTTCGTTCAACTTCGATTTTGTATTATCTTTATGTTTCTGACCTGATACACTCACTACCAGGCCCTATGGGTCTGATTCAGTGAGATTTTTACTATTTTTTGTTCTTCGTTTCAAACTAGGATTTGTCTGATTCCTCTTAAATTGATTCTAATCGATTTTGCATGCTATTCTTTCCCCTTTTATGTTTAAATTGATTGTTTTTCCTTGTTTTTGATTTTGCTACTATATAAACCCATCCCCTAATTCCCTTTAGGGGGGATTGGTCACTGAAATTTACCACTATTACTCTCTTATTATCTCATTCTATATTATTCTGAACTTTGGCTCTTGGCTAGCTGAAAGCCAAAGCCACCGGAATTCGACTAGTTGACCCTTTTTTAGTGCGAGCACTGCTCGGGGTTCATCTGAAACCCTTGGGAACTCTGACGCACTAAAATTATTTTGGGTTCCGCTGCTTTCTATTGACGTTTGAAGTGCTGTTGAGACTTTTCTACCTGCATATTTGTTTGTCAATTGATGGCTGGTAAGTTCTTTGACCTTAGTAGTTCATTTGTGTTCATATTCAGTATATTTATGCTACTGAGACTTTTATGAATCAATATGTCCCTATGCCATCTATGTTTGCAACCTTATTGGCTCTAAAGCTGTTTTGTGACTCTAAACTCTTTTCTGGCATTACAAGTTGCCTACAATTCCCAGCTCTAACATCTGTCTATTACATGTGCTCAGTATGAATGATTTTTGACTCTCTTAAGTATGTTTACCCTAATATGTCTGTTTGAATGCTTATTACCTACTACTCTCCCTGAGTTTATCCCCTACTGTGTTCTGCATCCTTATAATAGACCAATTCATGTGTTTTAATGTACCTGATGCTCTACTGCAACCAATTCTTAACTGTGATGTCAGCCAATTGTGAGCCTTACTGTGTGTTCCATGCTTAGTTAATTCCTCTGTTGATTAAATATACTCATAGTCTATAAGGTGAAAGGCAAATATCCAGCCTTTATATGACAATCTAGTTCTTAATATGTCTTTGCCTATTGAAAATTCTGGCTCTACTAAACATGTCTAGCCTGCTATGTTATGCTGATGTTTGTTGTCAATCCAGAGTTCTCTTTCCTACCTTGTCTTGGATTGTTATGTCAACTAAACTCATGTTTAGGAAATAATTTAGTCCATGTTTAAGTTGTTACTCTTCAGGTCTTGCTGTTTATGAGGACCTGTTATTATGCATTTGTGATTCTATTGTGTGTTTGCTGACTTGCTCAATCCTGCATTCCTTAGTACCAGTCAAGACCTTAGGAATAAATCTTACAACTGGCCTTCCTTCACTACACATGGCCAAATAGTATTAGAATTGATGCTTGCTTCTCCTACTGTTGAATTTTGATATTGTCTCTTATACTGCGATTAATGTTCAACATGATAACTTTCCCTTGTTAAGTAATTGCTCGATCATGAACCTGTTCTGTTATGTTGTTTT
This sequence comes from Nicotiana tomentosiformis, assembly GCF_000390325.3. Classification (NCBI taxonomy): domain Eukaryota; kingdom Viridiplantae; phylum Streptophyta; class Magnoliopsida; order Solanales; family Solanaceae; genus Nicotiana; species Nicotiana tomentosiformis. The sequence goes on from NC_090812.1 coordinate 138,009,856, forward strand.
CACTAGACCTTTATGTTAAAACTTTCATGTGAATGCTATGCTCTATTTAACTCTGTTAGATTTTCATGTGTCTAAAGTCCTTTGGGCTATATCCGAATCATTTTACTTTTGAAACTATTTGGAATAGTGACCCTTTAGCTTTGTTTCTGAGAATACAAGCATGAACCTGCCTTGTAGACTTGTCAGTATTTCATGTGATCTTGTCTATGTGCTTTGGCTATAACTATTGTTAGTTACAACTTTAGGAGTTAAGTGTGAAAAGTTGTTTAAATTTATCCTGCGAGTGGTCTGTCATCTGCATGGTTAAGTTTGGCATTCATTTGGCTAAGTAAGTTATTCGTTGGGCCTGATATTGGGTCATATGTGTTGTTGGACTTGGGCACTGGATTCAGGATGATTCTATTGTCTTTATGAGCCTGAGATTTAGGTCTGTTGGTTGGTAAGGATGTTGAAGGCCCAGAAATTCATTGGGTTATTTTATAGTGGGCCTGTACTATTTGATGGAGGCTCGTACTTGTTTCAGTTTGTTTTCCTATCATATTTGGTTCGCATTATTCCATTTGGGCTGTAATAACTTGTAATAATGAATAATTGGGGATATAGTGAAATTGGGGAATGGATGTGCTTTGTTCTTGCATAAAGGGTAGAAATCATGCTTATAGGGTATGTGTGTTCTATTCGCTGTTTTATTCAACATGTCTTGTTTGTTATTTCGTGCACTAATAGAAATCATGTCTCTAGGAATTGCACACACCTAATCTAATTTGTCTAATACTTGTACACTATCTTAAGCATGCTATTAATCGCTATACTTGTGTTTAGACAGCATGCCTATAGGATGTATATGCTTTTCTAGCTCTCATGCCTATAGGACTTCAGATGGTTAGTCAAATTGCTTTTATCTTTGGTGTACTGTCCATCTAGATATCATGATTATAGGACACTAATCTCTTAATCAACTGCTCACGCCGTTTTATTATACTTCCACATAGATAGCATGCCTATAGGAATAAGTATGGTAAAAGTGAACTCAAATACCCTATTAGAAATCTCGTCTACTGTTATCCGTCTAGAAGGTATACCCGTAAAATCAAATGCAGGTAATTCCCAGTTTCTAATAGCCTTCACCGCCCATTGCGTAAACAGCTTAGAAATCATGTCTATAGGTTTGTAATACATGTAACCTGCAAGCTAGTTAATTTGGAACGGCGGTACTACCTGTGCGACACCTGAAGTCAGTCAGCTAGAAATCCTGCCTATAGGAATTTTACATTGATTGCTGAGTCGTTCAAATCACATAGAATTGGAATGATTTAACACACCAAACCTGCTAATCTATAGCTGTCCGTTAAAATAATCTGAACATCGCTAGTATAGCTATAATTGTCTGCCTAATTGACAACATGCATTCGAGTCTATATGAGGAGGTGAATTTGAGCCTTTGGTGTTGATTACGTGGAGTCCTACTTGTTTTGAATGCGCGATTAGTTTAACCATTTTGAGCAACCTAGGTAAAGTCTAGAATCATCCAAATAGAGGTCCAAAGCCTCTTGGACCACAGGTACGGGACGGGTAGTGCACACATAGGGTATGGTTTAGAATTGAATTAGAGCGCCTTTAGGTAACAATTTCAACACAGTAATTGGGTAGCAAGAGATGATAGTTTGTGCCCGCTGAATAATATGAGCAACTCCTTATCTTAAGGTAATTGTGAAGTATTATTTATGTTGCATGGGGTGATCCTTTAGGCTAAAAAACTTAAGACCCCCCTTTTCTTTATCTACTTGTTATTCGCACTAAGTCATCTTACATAGATTGATGTAGTTTTAACCTTGTAATCATTTGTACCGTCTCTCATGTGTTATGATAAGACTCTTCGACTTCTACATTTTTCTTTGTTTATTCTATCACCTAGACTAATCATATAATCCACATAGTTTAAAGTTTGGTCGGGACCAACCGTTTTGGACCTAGAAGAGTGCCTAACACCTTCTCTTCAAGGTAAGTTGAGCTCTTACCCGATCTTTGGTGACGCGGACTAGTCAAACAGAATTATTTGCAAATAGTGACCTAACGCACCTTAAAAATCATTAGGTGGCAACTCTTCTCTTTTAACACCTCCTTAAAAGAGATGTCACATGTCGAAAACCGCTTTCGCGAGAAAACGGGGCACGACAATCCATATTGACTACTTCCCATTTCCAATTTGGAATTTCCTTTTTTTGCAGCAACCCTCCCGATTTCTGATGTTTAACATTAACATGTTGGAAATTTGGACACCGAGTGACGTATCCAACAATGTCCCTCTTCATATTGTTCCACAAGTATGGTTGTTGAAGATCGTGGTACATCTTGGTTGACCCCGGATCAACGGTATATTGGGATTGGTGAATTTCTGCCATAATCTGCTCTTGGAGTCCCCCGACATCAGGTACACATAGTCGGTCCTTTTATCTAAGGACTCCATCCTCGGATAACCCGAAAATATGCTTCATTTTCTAGGGAATGCCTTCTCTTATTTTCCTCAAGATGGGTCATCAAATTGTAGTGGTTTTACTTCCGCCACTAACGAGGACTCGGCAATGTTTCAGACTATGTCTCCCCCGTCACCGGTATCAAGCAATCGTAGACTTAGTTTTGCCAACCGGTTCGACTCTTTAGTCTTCTCCAACTTATGCTCCTCCACATGTCGTAGGCTGCCCATAAACTTCCGGCTTAACACATCAGGCACAATGTTTACCTTCCCAGGGTTGTACAAAATATCAACATCATAGTCCTTTAACAATTCGAGCCACCTCTGTTGCCTCAAATTCAACTCTTTTTGCATGAATATGTACTGTAAGCTCTTGTGATCGGTGAATATGTCGACATGAACTCCATACAAATAGTGACTCCATATATTTAGAGAAAAATGACAGCCGCTAGCTCCAAATCATGGGTTGCATAGTTTTGCTCATGTTTCCTCACATGCCTTGAAGCATATGCAATTACTTTACAATGCTGCATTAGTGTGCTGCCTAAGCCCACTATGGAGGCATCAATATATATGACATACCCCTCGAGTCCTTCAGGAAGAGTTAACATTGGTTCCGATGATAACATATCCTTTAACTCTTGGAAGCTTTTCTCACAATCATCGGTCCACCGGAATTTCGCAGCCTTATGTGTCAACTTTGTTAATGGAGTAGTTATGGATGATAAATTCTCCACAAAACTTCGGTAGTAACTGGCCAATCCCAGGAAGTTGCGTACCTCGGTAAGAGTTATGGGCCTTAGCCAATTCTTAGTTGCTTCAATAGTTTTGGCTATTAATCCTGATACCCTCACCCGATACTATATGCCCAATAAAGGCCACTGAGTTCACCCAGAACTTGCACTTGGAAAATTTGGCGTATAACTTGTGATCCCTAAGTGTTTGTAAGACCTTTCAAAAATTCATTGCATGCTCTGGCTCTGATCGAGAGTACACCAAAATGTTGTCAATGAACACAATCACAAAGATATCCAAGAATATCCTGAATACTCGATTCATCAGATCCATGAAGGCCGCTGGTGTGTTAGTTAGGCCAAAAGACATAACAAGAAACTCCTAGTGGCCATATCTTGTCTGAAAGGTTGTCTTCAAAATATCTTATTCCTTGATCCTTATCTGATGATACCCAGATCTGAGATCGATCTTTGAAATATACTTAGCACCTTGCAATTGATCTAACAGGTTCTCGATCCTTGGAAGCGAATACTTATTTTTGATGGTAACCTTATTCAGTTGTCGATAATCAATACACATCCTTAATGAACCATCTTTCTTTCGAACAAATAGTACTGGGGCTCCCTATAGAGAAGTGCTGGGTCGAATGAAGCTCTTATCGAGAAGGTCCTTCAACTAGTCTTTTAATTCCATCAACTCGGTAGGAGCCATCATATACGGAGGAATAGATATCGGCTGCATGTCGGGTGGCACATCGATGGCAAACTCAATCTCCCTCTTGGGTGGGATACTCGGGAGCTCATCTGGGAATATATCGGGAAGCTCACTAACGACCGGGACCAACTAAAAGGTGGGAGGCTCCGCCTCCGCATCTTGCACTTGTGCCAAATAATAGAAACATCCTTTCATGACCATTTTTCGAGCCTTAAGTTAAGAAATAAACTTCCCTTTTGGTGCTGCGACATCGTCGTTCCATTCTAAAATAGGTTTTCCCGGAATGGTAAAGCGAACAACCTTCTTCCAACAATCCACTATGGCATAACAAGAAGCCAACCAATCCTTTCCCATAATAATATCAAATTCTATCATTTCAAATTGGCCAAAGTATGGTGATCATGAATCATCACATCGCTACCTCGATACACTCATCTAACAACCACAGACTCTCCCACCGGCGTGGACACTTCAAATGGTTGTCGTAACAACTCAGACACTTTACCGCATTTACCGACAACAAATGGAGTAATGTATGATAGGGTAAAACCCGGATCTATTAAAGCATACACATTTATTGAGAACACGGATAATATACTTGTGACCACGTCTGGTGATGACGAAAAATGCAAGCGACTTGACAATGCATAGTGTGATTCTGTCGTTGCCCACCCGGGCTGGACATTCTACCTCCACCTCTACCTCTTTTCATCAGCGGTCGTATACCTTGCTCACGAGGACATGCTGTCAATGAGGAAATTGTCGCTGATCTCGCTAGTGACATCATGCACCCATACTTCTCATCGGGCAAAAGCACATGATATGACCGGGCTGCCCACAAGCATAGCACAAATTTGAGCCTTGGTGGCAATGCCCAAAATGATTCCTACCTCATTGGCCATAACGTGGCATGGGGGGTCTCATTTTGCCAGTGTCCCTACTATTCTGCGAACTCTGCCTTGGAAAGTTCTGGCCCTGGCTGGAATAAGTGGCCCGTTCATGATACTGACCTTGGGACTGTGATGGCACGTTAGACACCGAGCTTGGTGACTGCCGAGGGAATGGAGATCTATCCCGCCTCGAAGTTCTCCTGCATCTCCTGTAGACCTGTCCCTCTTAGATTGACTCTGGTCGTGTTCTCGAGCAGCTTGCTGTAGCCTCTTGCGATCCTTTAAGTTCTATATGCAGGCTTGAATACGAGCAATATCCATAATCGGGTTCAGAGAAGCTATGGTACATTTATTTATCAGATGCGGCCCCAAACCATCCACGAATCGATGCACCCGATCACTAATCTCGGCCACCACCAATGGAGCATACCTAGCCAAGGAGTTAAACTACATGTTGTACTCCCGGACACTCATATTACCTTGCTCCAACCGCAAGAATTTGTCTTGTCTAGCTCGGCGGAGTTCAAAGGAAAACTATTGCTACAAGAATGCCTCAGAAAATTCACGACATCCCGCTGCTGGGGTAAGAGGTCCCCTAGACTGTTCCCAAGTCTCATACCACACAACCTCTATTTCCCTCAATATGTAAGATGCAAGTTATACGGACTCGGTATCAGTGGCATGGATCACTCGTAAGTTCCACTACACTTGATCTAAAAGTTCTGAGGATCTTCATTTGGATCTGTTCCTATGAATATTAGGGTGTCCGAATTTATGAAATCTCAAACCCTCGTACTGACTGCTTTATCTGAGGTGGCAAGGGCCAGATATTAGGCTTAAGAGGTCACTAATCGAGTTAATAATTGCACTGAACTTCTCATATGTAGATCCTATTCGGGCTAAATTGGAGGAGGAATAAGAGAGACATTAACTGCTTTATGCTGTTTCGGGGGTGGTGGTGTGGTCTCTAAACCTGTGTCCCAACCTCATCATTGGGTCCATGCTGACCCATCTGGGAAGGCGATAACTACTGGTACCTTCTCCGGCTTCTTCATTCAATCCTTGGGCAAGTGCTTGGCATCTCGTGGTAGGCATTGCTATAAACACAAGCACGATGAGAGTTAGAAGAGAATACTTACGATTTAGCTCTACCGCACGATCTAGATCAGAAAGAAGGGTATTCATCCTAGATATCTTGTAGCCTCCTGTTTATAATTATGGTGCACAACATACCCATAAACAAGAGTTTGCTAGATATAGCATGTAGACTTCCTAGGGCACAACCTGCTCTGATACCAAGTTTGTCACTTTCCGACCTTGGGAGGTGCGACCGACACACGACGCCTAGAGCCCCGTGCGAACCGAAGTCTATTCTTACATTCTTCTTATTCATAAAATCTGGGCCATTGAGGCCACCCAGTAATAATCACCAGAATTAAGATGTGTGTAGCTGATTAACAAAAGAAACAATGGCATTTTATACATGACCATCACTGTCACCAATATCATCATACCCGACCATTACATGCAACCAAACACTAACACTAGTCTACAAGCCTCTAAGAGTGCCAAAAAATATATACATATTACACAACTTGGTCGAGACAGGGGCCCACTATACCCAAAATATTTATGACATCTACTTCAGTACCTATTGACTTCTGAACTACTACTCTGAAAGAGTGCAGAGCAATAACCAAATAGCTAGAATAATACTTCTACTGAGGATGGGCGTCACCGGGTCTATCTGCACCTGTGGGCATGAACACAGCGCCCAAAAGAGAAGGGCATTCATATGGAAAATGTACTGAGTATGCAAGAGTAAGAAAATATGTAAAATCGGTGCATTAATATAAGAGACATGAGTACTTGATCATAACTTGATTACTGAGGACAAGCCACCAGGGGCATAAACTTAAATGGTAGAACCCATCAAACTTAAAGCATGCAAGTTTCGAAAAAAAGGTAAGCCACTCATGGAAATAATGCACAACTTACGATACACAACAATATTATCCAGCCCCTCATTGGGCACATGCTCCATACCGTACCCAGCCACGTGAAGGCTCCATAGTGTTTTAACTTACATTATTACATACCGGTCTCGTAGAGAGCTCGACCGTACTCGGCCACACAAGGGCTTGGGATCTTATCTTACATTGTTCCATACCTGGCCTCATAGAGAGCTGATACGCTCAAATTACACCTATATAAATGGTGTAGGCAGTCGATGTCAAATATAATAACCCAACTAGGTTGGAGTCGAATCCCACACGGAATAGGTGTGAAAAGGTTACTTGAATAGCGTGTAACTTGACTTAAGCCGTAATTCTACTCCGTTAGTTTGGAAAGAATTTTGTAATTGTGAATTATTAAGAAATGCTATTTTGTTAAGAGAATTGATTAATGGATTAAGAAACCAAGGTTGTGTCCCCGTCATCGTAATGTTATGTTATCAGTGTTAATATGATATATTTCTAATAGGAGGTCCTTTGATATGCAAATGGATCCTAAATGACTACCCTATATTTTCCAATAATCATGTAGTATTTCCTCCTTATGATTTTTCCAATTATAAAAGAGTTACAATCAAGAACAACCAATTTATGCCAAGTAGAACCCACTTATTCCTAAGCGATTCTATTAAACGAGGTTTAAAGCCTTGAGTTTTGGGAGATTTTGGATTACTTAACAGATCAAGGGGTATTTTTAAAAAGTTTGATGATTGTAGGGATAAATTTGGCCCGATAGTATAACGGTAGGGATAAATTTTGCCCGATGGTATAACGGAGGTTAAATGTAGACAATATATGAGTGTAATGGGGTATATTTGGCCCTTTTCCCATAAAAAAAATTAAAGGGATATTTCATTGAGCATTATTTGTAAATAGAGCGTGAGACCTACTGTTGCCAGTTCTGCGAGACTGGTACTTGGGTGCTCTTAGGTGTATGAGTTAATGCGATTTGGAAATGGTAATATTCACAGTTATTACGAAAAACAAAAGGGGATAATTTCAATAATTTTCCTTCAATTTTCGTTTTATCACACTAATGTTTCTATAATTTACCATACTATATATATTTGCCTTTCTTGTGTTCGATTGTTTTATAACAATTCTTTTAACCTAAAATAAATGAAAGCTTTGAGGAATCAACGGGTAACGTTATTCCGATATTATACAAGGTTACAAATGTTTTTGCAAGAAAGATGAAGAGGGCAATTATAAAGAATAACAAATCATGTTTTATGTCTTCTTTCTTACAGTAAAAATACAATGGCCAAAAAGAGAAAAGAGGATACTTTTACACACATAGATAATATTTAAAAGAAAAATACTTTTACACACAGGGTTTGCTTATCATTTACTGGTCATTCATCAAGCTGCCTTTGGTGGTTCAGTTGCTACCGCAGCAGGTACTTCTTCAACTTTGGTTGTCTCTGTTGCTGGCTCTGCTTCCTCTTTCTTCTCATCTCCAGCTTCAACCACTATGTCCTTCTCCTTCACCTCTTCAGCTACTGTGCCAGTTGTTTCTACTGCTGCTGCTGTGGCTGCTTCCTCTTCTTTCTTATCTTCGGTGACTACAAACGTGGACACTTTCTCTAACACGAAGATTATGGGACCTGATACATAGGAAGGCCCGAACTTCGAGCTTGCTTCACTGACTGCTTTGGATCCCGGAAATTCTTCATTCATTATTCCAAGCATAAGGAAACCAATATTGTTAGTTCGATTGGTTGGCGAACAAAGTTATACAGGCGTGAGGCGTTATAAGAGATTAATAATCATCGATAATTTAGTGTATACATATTTTTCGTTTTTAGGATTTTTGGTTCCATTAATAAAAATGGAATATATAGCGCGTGATATAAAAGTTCACAATTTTATCCTTGTTTTTGAAATACAATAGAAAATAAAAAAGGATGAATTCAAGGTTATTTTCATCTTTTAGGCGATTTATCTTGTAAACTAATTCATGTATAAAAAGTTATCTCATGTTAGATCTGTTATAAAATAATATAAAACTTGAAGTATAAAACTATACCGGTATTATCTATATAACAAAAATTAAATGCCAACCAAACGCAACACAAAATAATGTTGCTGAATTTAACTGAGGTTATTTTTCAAATCAGAGTAATCAAACTACCCCGAACTAACGCCATACTATAACTAAGTCCATTATATGTGAAGTTATAAACGCCGCCACACAGTGAACATGTACAGAGTGTGACGATAAAGAACAAACGGTGGAACAAATAAAGACTTACCAATCTTGACAAGCTCATCAAGGAATTTCTGAACTCCAGCTGAGTGTTTCTTCAGTCCTGCAACCTTTGGTTCCTTCACCAAAGTCTTGTTTTTGTTTTCAATCACAAAGAAAAGATTATCATACGTCCTATATTTGTATGTATGTAACAATTCTTTAGTCTAATTAATTCCTTCGTAAAACATTGTACGGAACTGATTTTATAAATACCTTAATCTCAGCTGCAGCAGCTTCATAGATTTCAACGACTTTAGGTTGGAGCTCAGTCTTCTTTTCATCGAATTCTTTGCTGTACTGCTCCTGAGATTTATTATTAAATAAGAACTAGGTGATTAAGTAAAATTTGTCTTTCATTTTGTTGAAAAATGAGGTCGTAGTCCTTTGTAATAATTACTTTGAAATATCCAAAACGGACAAAAAGAATTTTTTTTACCTTGGCCACATCAAAGGCCTCACAGGCCTCAGCAGCAGCAGCCTTTTTGGGTCCATTTTTTTCAAAAACCTTCTTGATCTTTGGAAGAACCTTGCCTTTCCAGTAGCTCATCTTTATGTCTTCTAATAACACAAAGCACCAACGACAGAGGAAAAGCAATCTGTAACACAGGGAAAAAAAAGTTATGATGAGTCTTCTTGCTACATTTGCAGGTCAAAGGAAGAAAAGAGAACTAGATATGTCGCAATTCTTTGGATAAATATTTACTCCTTAAAGCTACAGATAATTATTGTTCAAAATCATTTCTAAAACAATTCTTCCAATCCAAATACTGCAACAAGGAAAGGGAAAAACTTATTAGGAAAAGCTTAACGAGTACAAAGTTTATGATTGAGAAAAACCAGTAGGATGAAGAAGAACTGGAGAAAAAATTGTCAGTGTTACTAACTTGAATGAAGAAAGCGAATACTCTCTTCTTTATTCGCTTGGTTTTAATGTGACCAATTTGGAAAATTGTTTTCATTATGTAGCCAACTGTGCTTCCAAGTTTAATTCCCCAGATCACCCCCCGTCTTTCCCCTTATTCACATAAATACGCTTCCGTCCAAACCACGTACACCTACCCCTCCCTCATTTGTGGTTAGGGGTGTCAAATGGGTGGGTTTCACTAATTTTGGACAGATCAAAATGGGTTAAGTCAAATAAATGTGACCAACCTAAAGGTAACTTGAGCTGAGATATGTTAGGTCAAGTTGAGCTAAAATTTGGGTCATAGTCCATCCCACCCAACTCTTAACAAGCTTTATTATTTTCTTATGAATTGTTTAATTATCAAATAAGACTTTTTTTTTGTTATGGTCATATATAACATATCCAACAAATAAAAATTATTTTAAAGTTATTTTAGCAAAATTACCCATGTATCAATTTGGGATAAGATGGGCTGAATTCAACGAATGGTCAGTGTTACTCATGTTACACAAAAATTATTTTAGTATGCTCTAGTTATTAGAATAATCACTTTGACCAGATTTTACAAATCTTTCACCTGAAAAGTCTATTATGTCATAGACATTATAAATTCTCACATTTATGTAATATATTCGTACATTTAATTTTTTCTTAATATTAATTTTCAAGATATATAAGTAGTATTATTAAATTTTTTCAGTAACATTACCGTGAACAGATCTCAAGTCCACGTTCTTAATCATGCTTAATGAATTATGTTTAATGAAATTAAAAAATCAAAGTTCGTTGATTTATTAGCCAAGCCATACCCATTAATTTAATAAATAAAATACCCACATTTAGCAAAATGACACGTCAGATTAATACTTTTAAATAAATAATATTATAGATAAAGCTTTAAAAAAACTTAATACCAAACATAAATATCTTTGAAACTTTTTTTAAAATTTTATTGACGATAAAAAAACTATCATTTGTTAAACAAATATGTTTTTATTCTTTTAAATAAATATTATTTTTTTCATTTTTATATTTAAAATATGTTCATGTTTGAATATGATTAACCAAATTGAGTGCCATAAAAAAAATTAAATGTATGGATATATTATAATAATAATAAATAAAATAATTTAAAGTTATTTTAATTATAAGTAAAATACCTAGAAAAAAATATATTATATAGTATATAATATAGAACATATTACACAAATGAGAAGATTAATAAAAAGGACATAATAGACTTTTCAAGTAAAAGTATTATAAAATCTGGCAAAGTTAATTTTTGTGATAAGTAGAGCAAAATAAAATAATTTTTGTGTAATAAAAGAAAGAAAAGCGACTTTTGGGTAATAAACACAAAATTGAATAATTTTTACGTAACAAAAAATAAAATAAAAGTGACTTTTGTGTAATGAATAAAAAATTGAATGACCACCCATGAAATTTACTCCAAATATCTCAAATGTTTTGAGGCTTTTGTTATACTGTATAAAATGCAACTGTTATCAAAAATCAAAGTTGAGCAAATGAATTATTTTTCATTAACTAAGTCGAAAAACTAATAATTCATGCAAAAGATTAAACAAAGGAATCAAACGCTAGAGTTTAGGGAGAGCATCTGAGTCGGTAAATAGGGTATAATGGGACCACCAAAGGATATAGTGCACCGGATGGAGTTGTTCCTCCCTTAACCAGATGTCTCGGGTTTGAGCTCTGGATATAGTTTTTGGTAGGGAAAGCTTCCCCCGAATGGGACCCTATCAGGCACGAATTCAGATATAGTCGGGCTCCAATGCGGATACCGAACATTGGGTGGAAAATTTTTTTTTTAAAAAAAAAGGGTACAATGGAGAAAAGATTATTCGCAGCTGGCAATGGGATCATTCCGTGGTGGCAGTATCAAAAGGGATGGGACCCTTGTCCAGCTTGATGGTGATCTGTGAAAGACGAGCTTCAAAACATACTCACGTGGCTTCGCTGGCTCTACAGAATAACGCCGTCGAGGAATCCCTCTGTTCAAGTCACCCTCTTCCTTCTCTCAAAATTTCCCATATATCCATTTATCGTTATGAATGTTTGTAAATAGTGTATGGATAGATTTACATGTTGTATATAGTGTGAGGATGTATTTTCCTATAATATATTTATCTTTGCACTATTCAAGATAGATTTTAAGTTACCTTTTCTTGCCTATAAATGCATGGCAATTTATATCGGCAGAGACCACCAAGAAAGAGAAAAGAAAGAGTTCTACTACATATGTTCTTAATCTTACCTCTCTTATTGTTATTTTATTTTGTTAAATTGCTTTATTTTATTAGACGTTATCAGTACGAGTCTTTAACTATCTTTGTATCGAGTTTGATTTTCTCCTTCAGGTATGTTGTAGATCTAATTCTTGTATTGTTTACCCTAAAAAACGGATAACAATTAAATTTATACGCGGCTTTAAGGATACGTGATATAACTTGGCACAAATTAAGAAGACAGATTAATATTAAAATTGACAATAGAAGAATAAATGCAAACCACACGTATCGAATTGTTTTGGCCCTTGAGTTTGACCACCTTCGAACCAAAGATGTTTCAACTGAAGTATGAACAGGCTAATAGAGTAACAAGATAATAAAAACTAGAAAATGTCAGTATATTGCTTTATGTTGCGTTGATGTCATGTGTATAATAAATGATCAGACCCCCCTTTATATAGTAGAGGTATCCTACTCTTGGTACAATTCTATACAGGGTAACAAATCTTATGATTTGCTAATTACTCGGCCTTTCCTTGATATGTGCCGAGATTTCCGCCGTGATCCTCGACCGATCGCGGATATTTTGGTTGTTCGTTATTTGGCTCGGTAAGTTTTCCTCGATCTTGCTCGGTTTCGATCTTGCTTGGTCTCAATCTTGCTCGATCTCGATCTTGGTCGATCTCGATCTTGAATAGTTTTTGGGTCACGAGCTCGACGATCTAATTTTGCATCATGGTTCGATATAATACGAGGTCGAACCTTAACCTATCATATTTCAGTCTCGATTAATCACACAAGGGACAAGCCCGATTTTGACCGTATACAGATAGTCCCCTCGTTTCTCGGAGAGAAAATGACGAGAAATGATATGAACTTCCTAATCTCGTCTCGATGGGCCATGATGTAAGCGACGAACCCGACTATGACGTAGGCGACAAATGGATATCGAAACGTCCTGTCGGTCCAGTTATCAAGGCATTAAATTCCTGTTAGTCGCTGGTCGGCCACCACCGGTTCTGAACCATCACCAGCAAACTATAAGTACCTTAGCTTTTCCTCATTCAAACTTTACGTTCAAAGATCCTTCCATTCTTGTTTTTTCTTCAAAAATCCCTTTGCTTTGCAACTATTGCACTCAAATTTCTTGAACTTTCATCAAACCGCATACCATCTTAACTTTCTTTTCTTCTGTTCTTCAATGATGAAAACTTCTAAGACTGTACCGTAAAAGGAGGCCGCTTCTTCATCACGACCCACCGGTGGCGGGGCTGCGGCGGAACGTCACCCTGAGGAATTCGTTCCGATAGGGTGCCCTACTATTGTCAATTTTAAGGTTGAAAAGACCTCCTCGGTACCGGGCCGATGTGAGCCGGTCTCGAGGTACATATGCACAATCACTGAAGGTCTTCTCACCAAGGTTAAAGAGGAATGCAACTGGGTCAATAAGCATGCGGTGGTTCCTTCGCCCGAGAAATCGATCACTATCCACATGGAGGGTTTTCTAAGTGTTTACACTTATCCCTTTACGTTGGGTCCCTTAGACCCTATCATCATTGCCTTTTGTAAGAGTTATGATGTGACTTTTGGCCAGATCCACCCCTCAATCTGGAGAATAGTGATTCTCCTCCGATTTTTCGTAAGAAAAATCGAGGGATATCCCTTTACCCTCAACCACCTTATGCGCCTCTACAGTCCCCGACTCTATCGAGGGGGGCTGATCAAGCTTGCTCGCCGGGCCAGTTGGGCCCCATTCTCGAGCATAGATGAAGCTCGAGACCGAGGTTGGATGTGCCAATTTGTTCGAGTAAAGACTTCGGACCTGATCCCCGCTGAAGACATGCCATTTCCCGAGAAATGGAACATGAAACGTAAGTAATGCTATGCTTTGAAGGTTCAATCTTGTTATTTTCCCTCTTATCACTTTCTTCATTGATGTTTTTGGAGTTGCGGTTACTGAGCTTAAGGAATGGGTCGAGGGCCTTGTGTCATAGAGGCCGTATTCTGAGAGGTCTTAGATATAATTATCGAAGGGTCGATGGGAGGCCCATAATCATGGTAAGTTTTCTCTTTTGATGTAATAATATTTAATTCCCTCCTCATACAGTCGAATTCTTATCGTTCTATTTTCTTTTGTAGGTTTCCCCAAAGATGTTTCCATGAGGCCTCCATCCGGTGAGGAGGATGTGCCTCTCAAGTCCCCTGCTCCGAAGCAGGGTGATGAAAAGAAGAGGAAAAGGGTCTCGAGTTCTCCAAACTCAGAAAAGAAGAAACCAAAGAAGAAGTCGTGCAAGCCCAAGGGAAGCATTGGCGCTCTATCCTCGGACTCGATCCGTCGATTAAGGGACGAGCCCGAAGAAGAAGAAGAAGAAGAAGAAGAAGAAGAAGAAGAAGAAGAAGAAGAAGAAGAAAAAGAAGAGAAATCCCAGTTGGTGGCCCGTGTGCAGGCAGGTGTTGTGATGCAAGGGTCCTCTGAACCGGCGGATGCCGAAATCGGGCCGTCCCAACATGAGGAGATCGATGAGGGAGTCTTGGCCGAAGCTCCTGAACCATAAGGGGTTGAGGCCAATATGCCCGCAGCTAAGGGGGTCGAGAGAGAGACTGGGGGCGATGCTTCTCGAGTAGAGGAAGGTATCCCGAGATACGAGCTTGGGGCGATCGACATTACCGGGTCCCCTCAGATTTCAGACTCCATGATTCGCGAGCCCGGTATGTTAGAAAGCCGTTCTTACGAGGGGGCCAACTGATATCCACCACTTCTTGGACGGATTTGAGTCCACTGCCTTCGAGGATGTCACTGGGCTCGAAGACTTACCGGTGCCAAAGAAGGTATCATCGCCGGGAGCCAGTGGGTCTTCCTCGAGCCCAAAATTGGTGAACCGGTTCCCGGCCCAGAGCGTCGATCCTGACCGAAGACAGTCAATAGCTTTCTCTATCCTGGAGGATGCCCGGGTTTTCTCTATCCTCGTGGGGGTCGTTAGCTACCGTCGGTGCTTGGTGACGGAAGAAGATCAGGCAGTGATGGACAAGGTGGAAACCCCCTGCCTATTCAATGAAGCCCAACAAGCATTAAGTCGGGTAACTTTGTGTATCTTCCTTTTCAAATATTCTAAATTTAAAGTTGTAAATAACCATAACACTTTCCCTTATGCTTGCAGGCTTCGATGGTGCATAATGAGACTTTCCTCCGATACCGGGAAGAATTAACTAATCAAGAGGCCGAGGTTCGGGACCACACATAGAAGAGTGACACCTATAAGCTTCTCAGTGAGAAGCTTCAGGCCGATTTAGTAACGGTTCGGAATGAGCATGCCGAGATGGCCGAGCAGGTATTTCGAGTGATTTATGATAGTGAAGACGAATTGAAGATAGTGACTAACAATCCGATCATGCAGGTCCGGCAAAGGCTCGAACAAATCGGGGAGCTTCAGGCACAGGTAAATGCAATTCAAGCTAAGGCTGAGGAGTTTAAGAAAAATATGGACATCTTAGCCTCGAAATGGGAAGCTGCCCAAGCACAACTGGAGTCGGCCGAGACCCAGTTCTGAGCTACACAAGAGAAGGCCTCGGTGCAGGTCAAGAAAATCAAGGAGCTTCAATCCCAATTGGGCTTGGCTATTTCTAATAAGGCAAACTTGACCAATGAACTCGAGGCGGCCAAATCTGAGGTGGCCGTGGCCAATACCAAAGCCAATGCTGAAGTGTCCCAATTCAAGGTCGGCGTTGAGGTCATCGAGGCGTAGGCCAAGAGCATGGTGGATCATGCAAGGTGGCAAGCTCGAAGGGAAGCCCTCGAGGGAGTCCATGCTCAGGACTTCGATATACTTGCTGAAATTGAGAACGGCAAAGCAGAAGAATCCAGGGCTCGGAAGCTGGCCTTTCCTGTGGAAGATTCCGAGAGTTTAAGTGGGTCTGAAGGCGGGGAAGATCCCGAGGGCAGAGATGCTGCCTCCGATGAAGACCAGGCCACTTAGGCCTTTATATTGTTTGCTTTCTTTTGCATCTTTTTGAGGCAGTTTCGGCCATTGTAAAATTTTGAATTAAGCCATTCTGGCCTCTGTACAAAGATTATTGGGTAAATATATACAAGGCTTTCTTTTCCCTTTTGGCTTTCAAATTTTTCCTCTTCTTTATTACTTGTATTCACAAAGGTCGGAATGCCTTTGCATAAAATGGCTTAGGTTGTGTAGGTTCGAACAAACCCTGCCTTTTTATTTTTGAGTCATCTTGGAGGTTCGGTGTTACCAGGAACATTCTCCCAAAGTAAGTAACTCAGATTATAGTTTGCCGAGGGTAGCCTTTAAAATCGATTATGAAAATTTCAAAGGCGTATTTTATGTTACAGTTCTCGGACATCTCTAAGCCGTGTTAATATGGTCGTAGCCTTTTAATTCGGGTGTAGCCCAGTGAGCATGCTTTCCCGAGTTGTCCAGGCTTGCCTAAGATAACAGTCCCCAAGTAGGTATGACCGTGGCCTTTAAAATTCGGGGGTTTCCTTAGAGGTCTTATGCCCCCGATGTTTAATAGTTCGATCTGTTCGAGTCTGTTTTTCAGATGGCAGTCCCCGAGTGAGGGAGTGATCATCTGAACTCTGGTTATAATCGGCTCTTTAGCTCGTTTCCTATAGAGATCGAAAGTATGAAATTGTAAAGAGGAAAGTTTTCTAAGACATAAGATAATTGCAAGGAAAGTACTTCTCTTTATTCTTGTGAAAAACAGTTATACATGCGTCCATGTTTTATGACAGGGCTCGAGCAACCTATATGGGCATGATTAGTTTGACCGTTTGGCCCTTACAATGAATCTTACCTATCGAGACCCTTCTATTACGAAGTAATTTCCTCGCAAAAGTCGATATCCAAGGGTAATGCCCCCCCAGTATTCGAGGTTGATTGTAGAGGAACCTCGGATACTGTTAGTTTTGTCTTCGACACCGATTCGTGATAGACCTTTGATTCTAAGTTAGCACTGTCCATTGTTGCCTCATTAAAAACCTTGCTGAAAACCCCAATTGGGACAAAAACATTTCAAGGAAAAAAGAGTGCAACACGTGCTCTCAGACCTAATGACTTCGTGCTGCTCCTTGTCGACCACCTGCAAGTGTTAGTCCAAAAATAAAAAGAAATAAAATATGGTCGTACCTTTAGCATTAATATCGTTTTAGGTGAGTTACGTTCCAATTGTTCGGTAGCTGTTCTCCGTTTGTCATTCCGAGCTTATAGGATCCTTTCCCTGTGACCTCGAGAATCTGGTATGGTCCTTCCCAATTCGGACCCAATTTCCCTTGGTCCGAATTTTGGGTGCTTAGTGTGACCTTCTTTAGTACTAAGTCCTCTACATTGAAGTATCGCAGGTTGGCCCTTCGATTGTAATACCTCTCGATCCGTTGCTTTTGGGCGGCCAATCGAACAAGGGTGGCTTCACGCCTTTCATCCAATAGCTCCATGCTCGTGTTCATGGCCTCGTCATTTGATTACTTTATTGCATTTAAGAATCTGATACGCGGCTCACTGACTTCGACAGGTATTAGAGCTTCGACACCATAAACCAATGAGAACTGGGTAGCCCTGGTACTGGATTTCGAAGTTGTGCGATATGCCCAAAGAACTTCGGGCAGGATCTCTTTCCATTTTCCCTTAGCGTCAGTCAACCTTTTCTTAAGGTTTTGGATTATGGTTTTGTTGGTCGATTCGGCTTGTCCGTTCCCACTAGGGTGGTATGGTGTGGACAAGATCCTTTTGATCTTCGAGAAACTTGGTCACTTTGCTCCCGATAAATTGTTTCCCGTTGTCACACATGATTTCGGATGGCATCCCGAACCAACATATGATGTGATCCCAAATGAAGTCAATGACCTCCTTCTCCCTGACTTTATCGTACGCCTGGGCTTCAACCCACTTAAAAAAATAGTCAGTCATAAATAAGATAAATTGAGCTTTACCTGGTGGCCACGGAAGAGGGCCAACAATGTCCATTCCCCACATCATGAATGGCCATGGTGACATTTATCACATTTTTGTAAGAACTCCTTCGCATCTTTTTCCATATCGACCTAGTAATAGCCGACTCTGATTACCTTTCGAACCAATGATTCGGCGCTTGAGTGGTTCCCGCAGATGCCTTCGTGGACTTCCCTCATAACATACTCGGTATCTCCCGATCCCAGACATATAACTAGTGGGCCGTCGAATATTTTTCTGAACAAGGTTCTGTCTTCAGTCAAGCAGAATCGAGCTGCCTTTGTGCGCACGGCCCTCGACTCTTTAGGATCTGCGGGTACTTTGCTGGTCCTCAAATATTCCATGTATTTATTCCTCCAATACCAAGTTAGGCTTGTAGAGTTTATTTCGACGTGACCTTCATCTACTACCGATCTCATGAGCTATACGACTGCCCTCGATTTGAGCTCATCGTCCTTGACCGAAGATCCTAAGTGTGCAAGTGCATCGACCTCTCTATTCTAATCTCGAGGTACGTGCTGCAAGGTCCACTCATTGAATCGATGTAATGTTATCTGTAGCTTATCCAAGTACTTTTGCATCCGTTCTTCTCTGACTTCGAATGTTCCGTTAACTTGATTTACCACAAGGAGGGAGTCGCGCTTAGCTTCGATCACCTCCGCCCCTAAGCTCTTCGCCAGTTCGAGACTTGCAATCATGGCCTCATATTCGGCCTCGTTGTTAGTCAACTTCACAGTTCTAATGGATAGCCTGACTATGTTGCCTGTGGGTGGCTTCAGTACGATGCCAAGTCCGGACCCCTTTACGTTCGATGCACCGTCCGTAAAGAGGGTCCATATTCCCGAAGACGTCCCCGAGTTTACCAGTAACTCTTTTTCGACCTCGGGTATTAGGGCCGGCATGAAGTCGGCTACGAAATCTGCCAAAATTTGAGACTTAATGGCCGTCCGGGGTCGATATTCAATATCGTACCAGCTGATTTCTACGGCCCATTTGGCCAGTCGCCCCGAGAGTTCGAGCTTATGCATTTGTTTACCCTAAAAACGGATAACAATTGAATTTATACGCGGTTTTAAGGATATGTGATATAACTTGGCACAAATTAAGAAGACATATTAATATTGAAATAGACAATAGAAGAATAAATGCAAACCACACGTATCGAATTGCTTTGGCCCTTGAGTTTGACCACCTTCGAACCAAAGATGTTTCAACTGAAGTATGAATAGGCTAATAGAGTAACAAGATAATAAAAACTAGAAAGTGATAGTATATTGCTTTATGTTGCGTTGATGTAATGTGTATTACAAATGATCAGACCCCCCTTTATATAGTAGGGGTGCCATACTCTTGGTACAATTCTATACAGGGTAAAAAATCTTATGATTTGCTAATTACTCGGCCACTCCTTGATATGTGCCGAGATTTCCGCCGTGATCCTAGACCGATAGCGGATATTCGGTTGTCCATTATTTGGCTCGGTAAGTTTCCCTCGATCTTTCTCGATTTCGATCTTGCTTGGTCTCGATCTTGCTCGATCTCGATCTTGATTGGTTTTTGGGTCACGAGCTCGACGATCTAATTTTGCATCATGGTTCGATATAATATGAAGTCGAACCTTAACCTATCATATTCCAGTCTCGATTAATCACACAAGGGGCGAGCCCGATTTTGACCGTATACATGTATAATAAATAATATTAATAATAATAATAATAGTAATATATGACGCAAGCATTAGCACCTACTGATTCATAGCCTATGATGTTAAGTGGCACATTGGAAAATGTTCATAAGTTTCCTTGTTTTTATACGGTAGAAAACAGAAAGTTAAAGGAAGTGTGGTTATTTTCTTTGTGTGAGAATTTGTCTTAAGATTCACTAGCAATTGGTGTAATCTATTCTGATTTCAAATCCCCCCAGACCCCGTAAAAATGAACTAACTTCAATAATGACATCTAGCAAAATTTTTTAGATATGTGTTGAGAAAATAATATTAAACAAGTACATGTATATTTGGTCTTGAAAGACTGATAGAAAACTTTACTCACAATTTTTTATACGGCAATAACTTATGCATATATTGACGAAAATGTGACTTCTTTTAGTGATACGATGATAGGCATACATTTTTTTCTTTCCCATAGCTGCTATTGACATTTATGTTTTGAGGTATTTTTAAAGCAAAAGTTTCGATTCGCTATTACAAAATTTACAAATGAAACTTCTTCACTAATAATGACATTATTATTTCTAATTTATTTGTTTTCTTTTATAACTTTCGCCATATTAAATTTATCAAAACTTGAATTTGTGACACTTGATATCACCAGAAGAATTATTTGCCGTGGGTCCTTGATGCTGAAATTCACCTTGACGCTAAAACTCTTTGGAATACTATTATACAAGAAAATGAATCATCAAATCAGTATAGAGCGAAGGCCATGATTTTCCTTCATCATCATCATCTACATGATGGATTAAGAACTGAATATTTAACCGTAAAAGATCCACTTGAATTATGGATTAAATTGAAGGATCGATATGACCACCTAAAACTTACGGTATTACCGAAAGCTCGGTATAAATGGATACATTTAAGGTTGCAAGACTTTAAAACCGTAAGTGAGTATAATTATGCTATCTTTAAATAAAATTTTTTATTAAAATTATGTGGAGACACTATCACAGATGAGGACTTATTAAAAAAAATATTTTTCACTGTTCACGCTCCAAATATGGTGCTACAACATCAATACCGTAAAAATGGTTTTAAGAAATATTTTGAGTTAATCACATGCATACTTGTGGCAGAGCAGATTAATATTCTCTTAATGAAAAATCATGAAGCTCGTCCCAGTAGGTCAGCTCCATTCCCGAAAGTTAATGTTGTAGTAGCATATGATAAGTCTGAAAGAAAAAAAATAATTACCGTGGTTGTAGACATGGTCGTAGACGTGGACGTGGTAGGGACGAAACAATTATCGTCATCATGATGGAAATAAACAGGAGAACAATAAGGGTTCTCAAATTAATCCTTCAAAGGTAAAATTAATATGTGCCACCGATGTGGTATGAAAGATCATTGGGCACGTATTTGTCGTACGCCAGATCATTTTGTCAACTTTATCAAGCCTCTCTCAGAAAAAAAGAAAACAATATGGAAGCACGTTTGACCTTTCAAAATAATGATGATGAAGCAGGTCCCTCAAACAAATATGATTCTAAGGCACATCTTGCATATAAAGATGATGATTTTGGAGGACTTGCAAATATTACTCATTTAGAAGCTCGAGACTTCTTTGAGGATATTGACTGAAGAATTAATTATTTTACTGGGGAATGAAACTATAATTAAAGTTTTTATTTTTTATTTTAAGTTTGCAGCTAGTTTATTTTTCTTGAGTGTATTTTCTTAATGCATCATGTGTTGCTAGTTTCTACATTCCTAATGTATTTTTTAATGTACTTTTTCTATTAGTCTTTCATATTTCTTATGATGTACTTTTTTTTTTTTTAATGAAGAATATGAAAATTAACCAGTCTGCAGTTGGACTCAAGATTAATAAAGATAATAGATGTCTTCTAGAAAGTACTACAACACACACTATTTTAAGAGATAAGAGATATTTTTCTTATTTGGTAATGAAAGAAGCCAATGTTAATACAATATCCGGTAGAACAAGATTAATTGGAGGTTTTGAAAAAGTAAATTTATTACTACCAGGAGAAACAAATTTGGCTATTAAATTTATTACTACCAGGAGGAATAAATTTGGCTATTGATGAAGCATTATATTGTAGTAAATCTCAAAGAAACTTATTAAGTTTCAAAGATATTCGCCAAAATGGCTACCATATTGAGATTACAAATGATAAAAAGATTGAATATCTTTATATTAATACAATAAAGTCTGGTAAGAAATATGTGCCTGAAATGTTACCTACTTTTTCCTCCGACTTATACTACACAAGTATTTATTGGATTAAAACACATGCCATAGTAAATGAGAAGTTTACTAATCAAGATAATTTTATTATTTGGCATGACCAGTTGGGCCTTCCTGATTCTACTACGATGCGTAAAATAATTGACAATTCACATGGACATTTAATGAAGAAGCAGAAAATTCTTCAATTTAAGGAATTCTCTTGTGATGCATGTTCTCAAGGAAAATTAATTATTAGACCATCAACGATTAAAGTTAGGATGGAATCCCCTACATTTCTCGAACTTATACAAGGTAATATATGTGGGCTCATTCACCCTCCATGTGGACCAGTCAAATATTATATAATTTTGGTAGATGTATCTACAAGATGGTAACATGTGTACTTATTATCAACTCGCAATATGGCATTTGCGAGATTGTTGGCTCAAATAATAAAGCTAAGAGCACAATTTCCAGATTATGCAATTAAGACAATTCCTCTTGATAATGCTGGTGAGTTTACATCACATGCCTTTAATGAATTTTGTATGTCAACTGGATAACAATTGAGCATCTGGTTGCTCATGTTCATACTAAAAATAGTCTAGCGGAATCATTGATCAAACGCCTCCAATTAATTGCTAGTCCAACGCTTATGAGAACAAAACTTCCCATTTCAGTATGGGGTCATGCTATTTTGCATGCCACAGTACTTGTGCGGATAAGGCCCACAAGTTATCATAAAGTCTCCCCATTACAATTGGCTTTTGGTGAGGAGCCAAATATTTTTCTATCTTAGAATCTTTGGTTGTGCGATATATGTTCCAATTACTTCACCACAATTTATAAAGATGAGTCCCCAAAGAATGTTGGGATATATGTTAGGTATGAATCTCCTTCTATTATAAAATATCTGGAACCTATGACTGGAGATTTATTTACGGCAAGATTTTTCTGATTGTCATTTTGATGAATCAGTATATCCAACATTGGGAGGGGGGAATAAGCAGCTGAAAAAGAAGATAGATTGGAATACATTATCACTATCTCATTTAGATACTCGAACAAATTAATGTGAACAAGAAGCTCAAAAGATAATTCATTTGCAAAATGTTACAAATCAACTGCCAGATGCATTCACTCACCTACAAAGGGTGACTAAGTCACATATTCCAGTTGCTAATACTCCAATTCAAGTTGATATCTCGGCTGGACAATCAATTAAAGTAAATGAGTCTAAGCCACACTTGAAATGTGGTAGACCAATCAGTTTTAAAGATAAAATCCTTTAAAAAAAAAAGGAGCAAATGATCAAAGTGATCATAATACAGAGGTAGTGGCTCAAGAAGAGCATCGAGGCATAACAAATGATAAGACCTCATGGGAGGTCCAAGTACTTGAAAATAATGAGAATAAAGAGATCTCAATAAGTTATATTTCAACGGAAAAAAAGATGGAACCGAAATGATATTATTATCGATAATGTGTTTGCTTATAATATTGCTGTTGAAATAATGCAACAAGATGAGGATCTTGAACCAAAATATGCCGTTGACTGTAGAGCGAGAAATGATTGACTAAAACGGAAAGACGTTATCCAAGCATAATTAACTTCACTTGAAAAATGCGATGTTTTCGGACCTATAGTTCAAACACGTGAAGGTATGAAGCCAGTAGGGTACAAATGAGTTTTTGTGCGAAAATGAAATGATAAAAGTGAAGTCGTTAGATATAAAGCGCGACTTGTGTCCTTGTGTCTTTATAAAAAGGTCTGGATTTGAATTTGTTATAATCACCCTATATGTTGATGATCTAAATATCATTGGAACTCCTAGGGAGCTTCCTAAAGCAGTAGACTATTTAAAGAAAGAATTTGAAATGAAAGATCTTGGAAAAACAAAATTTTGTCTTCTACAAATTGAGTATAAAAAGATGGAATTTTTGTTCATCAATCAGCATACACCGAAAAGATTTTAAGGCAATTCTATATGGATAAAGCACATGCATTGAGTACCCCGATGATTGTGAGATCACTCGATATAAATAATTATCCATTTCGACCTCATAAAAATGAGAAGAACTTCTGGGTCCTGAAATACCATATCTTAATGCAAATGGGGAATTAATGTATCTTGGCAATAATTCCCGACCAGATATAGCTTTCTCTGTAAGCGTATTAGCAAGATTTAGTTCTTTCCCAATACAAACACATTGGAATGGCATTAAGCATATATTCAGATACCTCCGAGGGATCATTAATATGGGTTTGTTTTATTCAAATGAATCTAAGTTAACAATTATTGGTTATGCAGATGCAAGATATTTATCTGATCCATATAAAGATCGATCTTAGACATGATATTTATTTACATGTGGAGGTACAACCATATCATGGCGTTCAATGGAACAAACTATGATTACTACTTCTTCAAATCATGTAGAGATAATAGCCATTCATGAATCAAGTCGAGAATGCGTTTGGTTAAGGTCAATAACTCAACACATTCAGGAAATATGTGGTCTTTGTTTGACAAGATATATCCCAACATTATTGTATGAAGACAATGTTGCGTGCATAACTCAACTGAAAGGAGGATATATTAAAAGAGACAGAACAAAATATATTTCACCAAAATTCTTTTTCACTCATGATCTTCAAAGGAATGGTGAAGTAGATGTTCAACAAATTCGTTCAAGTGATAACTTGGCGGATCTGTTGGCTAAGGCATTGCCAACCTCAATATTTGAGAAGTTGATATACAAGATTGAAATGCGTTGTCTTCGTGACACTAGGTGATATTTTCATCAAGGGGAGTAAAATATGCGTTGCACTCTATTTTTCTTAACCAAGTTTTTATCCCACCGAATTTTTCTGGTAAGGTTTTTAATAAGGCAACAAGTAATGCATATTGGAAATAAGTATGTACTCTTTTTTTCACTAGGATATTTTTCCCAATGGGTTTTCCCTTGTGAGGTCTATGAGTCTATTTATTTTACATGAAAATCCAAGGGGGAGTGTTATAAATTGTATAGGGTAAAATATGTTATGTTAATTGATCGCACAAGGGAGTGACACATGGAGCCGAAGGCGGAAGATAGCTAAAACCGAAGGCAACTATTTCGTCTGTTACCAGAAAGAATGGTGCTCATAAAGATGAAATAAATGTCTGCCACCCGATAGTATTTAATGAATAATATTCCACAATATTTAATACACCGCCCGTTATAAAGAATTGTTATTCATGCCTGCCATTACACATTGTTCAATGGTCCTTATAATTGACATTAAAGAATGGCTTGATCCTAGGACCTTATTCTCTAGGTGAAGCTATAAATAGTGAGCTCTATTATCGTTGTAAGGGACACGAATTTTCTGGCAAACTTACGTTATAATATATTCAAAGCTTAATATAATTTTATCTTCTTGCTTCTTGATTTTATTGTTGTTGTGTCCGGAGACCCTGCTCCCGGGACTACTATTTCTGCTTTTTTATCTCCATATAAAGGCTAAGTATTGTATATTTATTTAATTCTTCTATTATTTTAGAATTAAATTAATTCACTTCTCTAGAAACCACGTATAAATTCAACTGTACCGTTTTACAGATAAACAGTTTGGCGCCTACCGTGGGGCCTAGACAGTCGTGTAATTAAGTTGGTCCTTGCATCTTTTACTAACATTTTTTGATTATTTTTTCTTAGCAAAAAGTCATAGAAAATGAAAGATAATGGTGTTAACAACATACACAATCTTAAGGCCCAAGGAGACCATCCTCAACATGAAAATTCAATCATTGATTCCCGTAATGAGGGGAGCGATGCCACGCCAGACTATACCCACAACATGATGCTGAAGAGGAATATGTCGTTGAAGCGGTGAGGGTCCTGCAGGAGCAATAAGAGGTAATCCTAGGCCATCTCACATGACATGATAATGTTATGATAGAAATAAAGTAGGTGTTATCGGGTGCTTCCAATAACACGAATGAACGAGGTCCAGTTCCTCCCGGTGCTCCCTTAAATCAAACAATACAGAGGGTCGACAACAATACCCCGAGGGGCGAGATCGGCTCCGATGGGGCCGGGGGAAAGTATCCGGTCACAACAACGAGAGTGATCCCTTCAAAAGTGAACTCTTACGGTTTATGAGGGAAGTAAATTCCCGCATGGACCAAATCCCGAGTGCACCACTGGTGCTGAAAGGACTAGACTCAAAGAATTATACTCAACTAATGTACAAACCAAGCGCGAAACCAGAATTGATCATGAAGTGGTTTAAAATGCATAACGTGCCAAAATATGATGGGACTTCGGACCCTCAGGAGCATATTACCATCTATACAATGTCGGTGAAAGGGAACGATTTAGCTCCCCTCGAGATTGAATCAATTTTGCTAAAGAAATTCGGAGAGACTCTCACGAGGGGAGCCTTGGGGTATTCCATGTTTCCCGAATATTCCATAGATTCCTTTGAGATGCTCGCAGATTTTTTCATTAAGACCCATGCCGGGGCTAGAAAGGTGAAGGCCCAAAAGGCCGACATATTCAGAATTGTACAAGGAGAGTCTGAGTTGCTGCGGGAATTCGTCACCCGATTCTAGAAGGAAAGAATGTTGCTCCCGGCTATTCCGGATATACGGGCGGCTGAAGCATTCACCAAGGGTTTGAATCCGAGAAGTTCCGATGCTTCCCGAAAATTGAAGGAAAGCTTGCTCGAGTTCCAAGCGATGACTTGGGCGGATGTTCACAACCAGTACGAGTCTAAGTTAAGGATTGAGGATGCTCAACTCGGCTTCCCAGCATCGGTTAAAGGTCGGGAGATGAATAAAGAGAAATCAAAAGATGATTTCTCTTTATAGACGATCTTAGAGGGGCCGGTTTTTGCCTTATGAATTGGATGAAGGATGCGGCAGAGGTTTCCAGATGGCAAAAAGGTTCTCTACCAATTGAAGAACTGACCGCGGCCGAAACAACAGATCGCTACAGGACAAGGAAGCATCAGGTTCTCGAGATCCTTCCTATCCCAGACTTTCAGAATACAACTTCAACGTCAGTGTAGTAGAGTTGGTATCTGCTATGAAGAACATTAAAGAAGAACGGTTCCTGAAGCCTATAAGGTCCGATCCCAGCCATAGGGATCCTAATTTGTGGTGCGAATACCACGGGACGAACAATCACCGAATTGGGGATTACCGACATTTTCGTGAAGTGGTGGTGACACTACTGAAAAATGGCCATCTCAGGGAATTCTTAAGTAACCGGGCCAAAAACAATTATGGTCACAACCGTGATAACACGGGGCTTTCAAAAGCAGCAAAAGCCCCCCCGCGCCAGACGATTAACATGGTTTTTTTGGGGGGGGGGGGGGGGCGAGATTAACGAGGTTACCTTCTCAACAACAAAAAGATGAAGGTAACAGTCACCCACAGCAAGAGGATCTGGGAGGTCGCTGAGGACGCCAACACTTTCACGGAGGAAGGAGCATACAAATTGTTGCTACCGCACAACGACGCATTGGTAATTTCTTTAAATGTATTAGAGTTTTAAAATCAAACGTGTTCTGGTGGATCCAGGGAGTTCATCCAATATCATACAATGAAGGGTATTGGAGCAAGCCAAACTTACCAGAAGCATCATTCCGGCCACAAAACTCCTTGCCGGGTTCAACCTCACAAGCGTGACAACCCCGGGAGAGATCCGGCTACCCACAAATGCCGAAGGGGTGATGAAGACGACCCTTTTTGAGGTTGTGAAAATCTATACAATCAACGTATCATCAGTTACTGAAATTCCCAACTCTCAAGGGGGATTAAATAGATAAAAGGCGACCAACCGGTGGTAGGGGAGATAAATGCAATTTCGGTCTCCAGTAGCAAAGGGAAGGAGCATGCGGCATAGCAATTACAGGAACTAGCGCCTGCTCCCGAATCAAGTGAAGTCAACCAGGGAGAAGAGGCGTCGAAACCTTATCAGGTGGCAAGATATTTCCAGGTACCAGAAGAGAGGGACGCAACAAAGTCCACAGCGGAAGAGCTTGAACAAGTCGCATAGTTTGAAATGTTCTTGGAGAGGAAATTCCACTTAGGGACAGGACTGCACCCCGAGCTTAGGTCTAGATTTATTGAATTTCTTAATTTTAATGTTAATTCTTTTGCGTGGTCGCATGCGAATATGACAGGTATCCCGACGGAAGTGGACATGCACAAGCTAAGCTTGGATCCTAGTATTCCTCCAGTAAGACAAAAGAAACGTTCTATTGCCGAGGCCAGAAATAAATTCGTCAAAAAAGAGGTAACTCGCATACTTGATATTGGTTCGATGCGAGAGGTAAAGTATCCAGACTGGCTAGCTAACGTAGCAGTGGTTCCTAAGAAGAACAATAAATTTTACATATGCGTAGACTATAAGGACTTGAATAAGGCATGCCCAAATGACTCGTTCCTACTGCTAAATATCGATCAAATGATTGATGCAACGACCGGGCACAAGTTAATGAGTTTCCTCGATGCTTACTCCTGGTACAACCAAATTAAGATGAACCTAGAGGATCAGGAAAATTCTTCGTTCATAATGAGCTTTGACACATATTGCTATAATGTGATGCCCTTCGGCTTAAAGAACGCCGGAGCCACTGGAAAACCATGGAAGTTTATATAGACGATATGCTTGTTAAGTATTTGAACACAGGTTATCATATTAAGCACTTGCAAGAAACTTTTAACATCCTAAGGAAGCATAACATGAAGCTTAATCCGGAGAAGTTCGCATTCGGGGTCAGCTCTGACAAATTCCTAGAATTTCTAGTGTCACAAAGGGGGATTGAGTTAAACCCCCATAAAATCAAAGTCATCAAATACATCCCAGACCATCTATCAAGCATAAAATAGGTTCAAAGGCTCACAGGGAGATTGGCCACTTTGAGCAGGTTCATTTCCCGGTCATCAGAGAAATGCCCTCGTTTCTTCGCACTACTCAAAAAGAAGAAAAGCTTCGAGTGGACCCCGGAATGCCAGCAGGCTTTGAGGGATTTGAAAAGGTACTTGTCAAGCCCTCCGTTACTATCAAAGTCGGATGAAGGAGAAAATATGTTAATCTACCTAGCAGTCTCGGAGGTAGCGGTAAGCGCCGTTTTAGTCCGTGAGGACGAAGGTACGCAATCTCCTATTTATTACGTGAGTAGAATTTTAACGGGACCAGAAACTCGCTACCTGCATTTGGAGAAGCTGGTTTTAGCTCTCGTAGTCTCCGCTCGGAAGCTGAGGCCTTACTTCTAATGTCACCCGATAGTTGTGGTGACCACCGTTCCTCTGCAAAATATCCTTCATAAACTCAAACTCTCGGGTAGGTTGGCCAAATGAGCCGTCGAAATGAGTGAATTCTACATAGAATATAAACCTAGGACTGCGATTAAGTCATAAGTTCTGGCCGACTTTGTGGCAGGGATTACTGCCTCTAGCAATCAAAGAGGCATTGATGGTATCAGAATCGACATCGGGAGTTTTGACCCTATTTACAGACGGATCTTCCAATGTAAAGAGGTCCAGGAGAAACCCTAAGGCAGGCCATAAGAACGGTCTCTTTGACTAATAACAAAGCAGAGTATGAAGCTTTGGTTGTAGGACTCGAGTTGGCCCGGAGACTAGATTCTGAGGTCATAGAAATCAAATGCGACTCCCAGCTGGTGGTAAATCTGGTCTACGGGATCTTTAAACCCCAAAAAGGAGCGCATGCAATAGTACGTACTGAAGCTTCAGGCTCTACTTTCTCGTTTCTGGGAATGGTCCATTATGCATATCCCGAGGGAAGAAAATGTAGAAGAAAACACATTATCTAACCTCAGCTCATCAACAAAAATGAATGGATCAGATTCCGGTACGCTAATACAGCTCATGCACTCTATTCTAGACGCAAATAGCTACTATGAGGTAAATACAAATAATATGGTCTGGGACTAGAGGAATGAGATCATTGATTATCTCGAACACGGGAAGTTGCCCGAAGACCCCAAGGCATCCCGGGCGTTGCGCGCCAAAGCAACACGATATAGCTTCATAGGAGGCCAATTGTACAGGAAGTCTTTCCAAGGCCTGTTGGCCCAATGCTTGGGAGCTTACGAATCTAATTATGTTATGCGAGAAGTCCACAAAGGTATATGTGGAAATCATTCGGGTGCAAACTCCTTAGTACTAAAATTGGTAAAGGCATGATAGTATTGACCCTAAATGGAACGAGATGCCAAAGCTATCGTACAAAAATGCGACAAGTGTCAATGCGACACACCACTGGTACATCAACCAGCAGAACCATTGCACTTAGGTTTGTCTCCATGTCCGTTCATGAAGTGGAGGATGGATATCGTCAGACCACTACCGCCAGCACCTGGTAAGGTAAGATTTATTTTAATTTTAACTAACTATTGTTCTAAGTGGGTTGAAGCAGGTCTTTATCAGAAGATCGGCGAACGTGAAGTGTGGTGGGAGAACATAATTTGCAGATCTGGAATACCAAAAGAGATAGCCTGCGATAACGGGCCACAGTTTATAGGCGCAAAGATCACGAAGTTCTTTGAAGACATGAAAATCAAAAGGATTACATCTTCACCCTATCATCCAAGTGCAAATGGCCAAGCAGAGCCAACAAACAAAGCGATCATACAAAATCTCAAAAATAGATTGGAAGCAGCCAAAGGAAAATGGCCCGAGGAACTGCTAGGAGTGCTATGGGCGTACCGAACAATGGCTAAATCAAGCACATGCGAAACTCCTTTCTCCCTTGTGTACGGAGCAATTGCCTTGATCCCGGTGGAAGTAGGGGAACCTACTTTGAGATATTTCCAGGCAAATGAAGAGGCAAACAACGAAGCAATGTTAGTCAATTTGGAGCTACTCGATGAGCACAGGGACTTGGCGCATATAAAGATGGCAGCTCAAAAACAGAGAATAGAAAAATATTATAATCGAAGAGCCAACCTCCGTTATTTCAAAGTGGAAGACTTGGTTCTAAGGAAAGTAACTCAAAACACATGAAAACTCAATGCAGGGAAGCTAGGTATAACATGGGAAGGCCCCTACCGGGTTTCAGCTATTACCGAGAAAGGTTCATACGTGGAGAATCAAGAAGGAGAAAAGTTGCCAAACAACTGGAATATGGCACACCTCAAGAGATATTTTTGTTGATGAATGTCGCATGTACTGAAAGTATCTGCTGCACTCTTTTTCCCTTCGTTTAGTTTTTGTCCCAGTTGGGTTTTTCTGGCAAGGTTTTTAATGAGGCAACAACGAAAAGCATACCACGAAGAAGATTTCAACAACATCAATAAGACCTTTTAATAGCAAGGCACACAAGCGAAGAACCATTCTGGAACGGTTAGGTAATCTTTGGCTCAATAGAAAAATTCCCACTGGGAAGTTAAGTTTGCTATCAAGCAAAGGTTACCCGACCATTCACAAATGCAAACCACTAAGGGATTGTTAGATAGTCTTTGGCTCGATAGCATAACTTCCTAAGTGGAAGTGAAGTTTGTTACCGAACTGAATATTATTTAGCAATTCATTAGTGGGGTCCTCGAAGGTGCAAAACTTCCAGTATTCAAATTCGCATTCTTCGCATTCGAACACTGGGGGGGGGGGGGGGGGATGATATGAGGATACGGCAATAATGACTGCCACGTCGAGCAGAAGCATAATTGTATCATCGGGACCGGGGACTACGCGACCATCCCCGTAGAAATAAATTGTACAAATTAGCCACAAAAAATGGCAATGTCTTTTTAGCATGACGAATGCTTATGTATTTTTTAAAAATGGAAGGAATAAAGTAAAGCCCTTTTATTCTATCTTGTTTCTTGTCTGAACGATGATTTAATTTTGTCATTTGAAAGTTAAACAAGTACTTCAAATGCTAGTACCGTAATGAACATGAGACGTCCTCTTCAAGAGCACCGTAAATATAAGTAGGTCCTCTCTTATAAAAACCCTCACGATAAAGGGTTGATTTCAGAAGAACTTATGGCCGAAATCCAAATGCTTTCAGGGGAAAATATACCCAAAGCCTTGCAAGAAAGAACAGAAAGATAAAACTTGCATAAATGTTCAAACAAAAGAATGCAGTAAGACTCATGCAATACTTGAGCAAAAGATGTTTTTATTCACAATAAATGTGCCAAAACGGCACAGGTACAAAAGTTGGAAAAATAAATAAAAAGCTAAACTGCTGCATCTCCAGAACCCGAAGAAAGAGAAGCATCCGTGCCCCCAGGGGAAGTGTGTAGATCTAACACCGGCTCAATGCCTTGATCCTCATCATTTTGGCCTTCAACATCTTCGTTCTTCGGTTCCTTTTCAACAACTGGAAGAACCGAAGCATCAGGCCCCGCCGAGAGACCCCTTTTAGCAGCTGACTCCAGCTCACGGGCTTTAGCGATTTCGGCGTCAAAGTTAATGACACTCGCTTTAGCCTCTTTCAAGGTTTTTCTCCTCATGTTATACATAACATATGTTTTTTCAACAACGAGGGAAGATTCTCGGTGCTTGAGTTCTTCTTTAAGTTGGTTGACCTCGACATAAAGGTTTCCCCGGGCGAATCTAACGGACATGAGGCTAACATTGAGTTCGCGGACAGTAGAGCTAAAAATTCTATAATGATTAATGGTCTTCTTATGTTTCTCCTCCAATTAGGCATATTTCACCCCGGAAGCAGCAAGCTCTTCAGTTTAGGAGTTCAAGGCTGCCTCCAAATTGGTCAATCTTTCAGCGGAGGCAGCCTTGCGATCGGATGCAGTAAGAACGATACTATGGACTTCAGCCTATTTGGTCCTAGCCTCTTCAAATTGAACCCTCAGCAGGGCGATCTCTTGGTTAAGGGTCTCTACTTCTTGCTCACTTTGCTACAAATGAGCCTCCAACACAACAACCTCAACAACTTTGGCTTTCAGTTCTGAAAGGCAAGCAGCAATTTGGTCCCGCTCGACCAAAAGTTGATCCCGCCTGGAAGTAAGTTCTTCTTTTTCTCGAATCAACCTCTAGGGGCCCTCAAAAGCAAGAAAATTGGCATGCAAAACAAGAAAGGCAAAACTCAAGATATTACTAAATCAAAGACAGAAAAAATGATAAAGGAAATAAAGAGTTTACCATTGCGGCGTTGTTCAACAAGCACTCTCCCAAGAGTGCATGAATCTTTTCCCAATATTTTTCTGAAGCCAAAGGCTTCAGATAGTTAGCAAGTTCCACCGGCCAGGACAACAAACTGTATCCGGTAGAGACCGAGAGAGTAATGCTCCTCCTCCTTTTCGGATCTTCTGAGGGTGTGGCATAATTTTACCCCAGATTCCTATGAGCTGGGGACTGGGGGAGAGAAACATCCTCTTCTAGGGCAGATGCGGCCAATGGAGATGATGTAGCAGTTGTTGGTGGAAGAGTTAGTGAAGAAGGAGATAAAGCTGATGGCGTTGAAGGGTGAGAAGCAGCTGCGACAAACACAGTGCTGGTTGTCAGTTGCTTGTTAATCGAAGATGACATGGAACCGGTACTCAGCTCCACAATATCAGGCGTAGCGACTGGGATCCGAAAATGGGAGTTGGAATTTTCCACCATCTCAAGCTGCCACTAGAGCACCGAGGCATCGTACTCGGTTGGTGTAACTAACTCAACATATTGAGCAGTGTGTTGAGTTGAGGAAGGTCATCATCTTCTATGTAGAGAAGCCCCCACCCCACTGTATTCTCCATCATCATCAATCATCACGGTATCTATGGTCAGCTCGGGCGGAGGGCTCGTCACCACGACTTTCGGAGATGACTCGAGGGCAACATTTTTTGCCCTCTTATTCTTTCCCCCAGCCGCGGATGAACGCCTTCTCTTTGGTTGCTTGTTCTCCATTTGCGAACTCTGAGAAGAAGCATTTGCACCAAAAGCAAGCCCGGAGACGCCTGACTATGGAAAAACCTTTTGCAGCAGCCTCGTCGCATCGACAGGATCATCCAAAATGTCCTCTTCGGGGAAGACGATGGAGACCTAGGGTAGACCTATATTCAACAAGAGAAAAGAATCAGATAACTTCCTTATGAGAAAAGGTAAAGATAAGATAAGTTCAACTTACCATGATTTTGGGCCTTCCAGCTGTATTTTAGAAAAAGCTCTTTCCACGTGCGGGTTTTGGGCATAATAACGTCCAAAATTTTCTGAACCCATTGGTTCAAGCCCTCAACCCTAGGAGGAACCCACCTAGTCGCTGAGACAGGTAAAGGAAGAAAAATATATAATGACGAAGAATGGTCTTTAACAAAAAAAGTAGCAAACGGTGTACTTATGAGTGCGGTTCAACAATTCTGAGAAAGATGGAGTCGAGGTCGGGATGATGTCACTGGTGGCGACTGAAACGAACCATTCCATCCAACCACGGTCATTATCATCATCCATGATAGATAGAAGTGCATGGTGGCCTCGCTTGCTAAAGTTAATTATCCCCAACGGAAGATCTTGGGGGAATATAGATTCATCATGTGAGCTAGGGTTAGCTCCTCCCCCGTTTCTTAGCACAGGCACCGAAGACAAGCAATCGTCCTCCACATAGAGGGACTCACCTATGCCAAACGTACCTAGTAGCGGAGGCAGAACTCCACAATGACGGAGTCAAGCTCTCCACTCAGAGAAAACGTCCCCAAAGTGAAGGGATACGTATAGAAGTACGTAAAACCCTTCTTGGGTAAGGTTACCCACTCCGCGAGATCAGGGGTGATAATGTCTGAATCCTGGCAATGACAATCTTCCTTTACACCGGGAATACTGAAAGGACGGATGGAAGAAGAATATCTGCCAACGGCCCATTTAAGTAGCAGAAGGAAATTTCTCTTCGAAATCTTTAGTTGTAACAAGACTTCTGGGGATGATGGTGCTCACTATAGGAGGAGTAGCTTCATCGGCTTTGATTTTGTTCTTTGAGGAACTGAAGTTTTTTTTGAAGAAGCCATTCTATGTTAGAGAAGAAGAAAATGCTTTTTTCTTATGAAGAGAATTAAAGAAAGGTTGAAGAACATAGTACAATTTGAATGAAAAGAGTTTGAGAGAGTTTGGAGAATTATGAGGTATAAGTAAAGGAGGTTGATGCATATAAGTAAAGGTTTAGGCGGCTAACCCGTGGACATGATTACCTCTATAGACAACAAAAGTTATGTTGAATCGTGGGATGCGCGTATTCGGGGCATTAAATGCGAAGAGATGTGCGTCTAATCAACCATCAGAAGCTTTTCAGAGGGAGTCAGTGAAATTCCCGCCAAAAAAAAAGTTTCTATCAACTTCTCTGTGACACAAAGTTATGTCACAGGAAAGCAGGGGGGCTATCTGTATAAGGTAAAATATGTTATGTTAAGTGATCGCAAAAGGGAGTGATACGTAGAGCTGAAGGCAGAAGATAGCTAAAATCGAAGGCAACTATTCCGTCTGTCACCGGAAAGAATGGTGCTTATAAAGATGAAATAAATGCCTGCCACCCGATAACATTTAATAATAAAGAATATTCTACACCATTTAGTACACCTCCCGTTATAAAGAATTTGATATTCATGCCCGCCGTTACACATTTTTCAATGGCCCTCATAGTTGACATTAAAGAAGGGCTTGATCCTAGGACCTTGTTCCCTAGGTGCAGCTATAAATAGTGAGCTCTATAATCGTTGTAAGGGACACGGATTTTCTAGCAAACTTACGCTATAATCTATTCAAAGTTGAATACAATTTTATCTTTTGCTTCTTGATTTCATTGTTGTTGTGCCCGGAGACGCTGCTCCCGGAACTACTGTTTCTACTATTTTATCTCCATCTGAAGGCTAAGTATTATATATTTATTTAATTCTTCTATTATTTCAGGATCAAATTAATTTACTTATCTAGAAACCACATATAAATTCAACTGTACCATTGTACGTGTAAATATAAATAGTGTATGAATGAATTTTCATGTTGTAAATAGTGCGAGGATGGATTTTCCTACAACATATCTATCTTTGCAGTAATCAAGATAGATTTTAAGTTACCTTTCTTGCCTATAAATGCATGTCAATTTACGTAGGTAGAGACCACCGAGAAAGACAAAAGAAAGAGTTCTACTACATCTGCTCTTAATCTTACCTCACTTATTGTTATTTTATTTTGTTAAATTGCTTTATTTCATAACAATGAAAAGATTTCTCACCTTGTCATAATATACTTCTTTTTAGCTTGTTCAAAATAATATCATACTTGTTTGTGTAAAAAAAATTTAAATTTTTTATTTTGTTCTTAATAAAATATTTTTTAATCATACATATATTTATGATTTGTCTCGGCAATAAATTTCATTAATTTAAATTTTATGTTCAATTAAATACTGCCATATAAACTGAGGTATGAGGGTATTTGTTTTCCCCGAGGAATCTTTTAGGGGTCGTATAATTGTTGGTTAGAATTATGCAGGTACTAGTAATATAAGGGTTAGTTATGCAGGAAGTAGTTATACTAGATTTAGTTATGTTGGGATTAGTTATGCAGGGTTTATTGTTGGAATTAGTTATGCAAAGATTAGTTATGCGGGGACTAGTTATATATGGATTAATTATGTGGTAGCTATATAAAGATTTGTAATATAGAAATATAATGTGACTATTATTTATTATTAGTCTAGTTTATTCTATTAGAATTGTTAGTATATTTTAAATATATTTTCATAAAAAAAATACATGTTTGAATAGAGGGTATTCTTGTCATTTTGACTTTTAATACAAGTATTACTATTACATGTATAAGTTATTCCATCTTCTACCATGCATACATAATACATAGATTTTCTCATAACTTCTACATGTATTAGTTATGCGAAAAAGAAAAACATGAACCGAATATTGTATTAGCGATGCTATGTTTTATGTGGAAAAGAGAAAAAACAGGTCAATTGATTTGGTGGCTCTTTACAAACTTGTTTTTAGTTTATAACCCTATCTTTTTTTTTTACACATAGGAGATTTACTTTTATACGTAAGAGATCCGTCTTTTACACATAAGAGACCTAAAAAGGTCATTTCTTAATTTTAAAATTGTAAAGGGGTATGATGTACAAATAACACGAGAAAAACTAACCAAACATTGCATAACTTGTACTAGATTCTATGAGGAACTTATTGCTTTCCGTTTTTGTAACCAAACAATGTATAAAATTATCCTAATTTTAATACATGGATAACTCATCTCAACCGACTACCAAATGACCCCTTATTGTTTGCGCTGATGCTTGAATCTAACATTATCACAGTTTGATTCCACCTTACAACTCGACCATAAGTTAAGGTTGTTTGACGATACAAAACTATCTTCAAACTGTTTTCTTTTTGGGACAAAACATATGTTAAATGATAAAATAATTTTAGGAGTACAATACATTCAAGAATAATAAAAGAAACTTGTTTACCCTAAAAAATGGATAACAATTGAATTTATACGCAGTTTTAAGGATACATGATATAACTTGACACAAAT
Organism: Nicotiana tomentosiformis; assembly: GCF_000390325.3. Taxonomy (NCBI): domain Eukaryota; kingdom Viridiplantae; phylum Streptophyta; class Magnoliopsida; order Solanales; family Solanaceae; genus Nicotiana; species Nicotiana tomentosiformis. The sequence goes on from NC_090812.1 coordinate 138,047,485, forward strand.
TAAGAAGACAGATTGAAATTGATAATAGAAGAATAAATGCAAACCACGCGTATCGAATTGCCTTGGCCCTCGAATTTGACCACCTTCGAACCAAAGATGTTTTAACTGAAGTATGAATAGGCTAATAGAGTAACAAGATAATAAAAGCTAGAAAGTGTCAGTATATTGCTTTATGTTGCGTTGATATAATGTCCATTACAAATGATCAGACCCCCCTTTATATAGTACGGGTGTCCTACTCTTGGTTCAATTCTATACAGGGTAAAAAATCTTACGATTTGCTAATTACTCGACATCTCCTTGATATGTGCTGAGATTTCTGCCGTGATCCTCGATCGATCGTAGGATATTTTGGATGTCCGTTATTTGGCTCGATAAGTTTGCCACGATCTTGCTCGGTTTCGATCTTGCTCGGTCTCGATCTTGCTCGATCTCGATCTTGATCGGTTTTTGGGTCACGAGCTCGACGATCTAATTTTGCATTATGGTTTGATATAATATGAGGTCGAACCTTAACCTATCATATTCCAGTCTCGATTAATCACACAAGGGGCGAGCCCGATTTTGACCGTATATAGATAGTCCCCTCGTTTCTCGGAGAAAAGATGACGAGAAATGATATGAACTTTCGAATCCCTTCCCGATGGTCCATGATGTAAGCGACGAACGTCACTAATACACCCGACTATGACGTAAGCAACAAATGGATATTGAAACGTCCCATCGGTCCATTTACCAAGGTATTAAATGCATGTCAGTTGCTGGTCAGCCACTATGGATTCTGAACCGTCACCAGTAAGCTATAAGTACTCTAACCTTCCTCTATTCAAACTTTACGTTCAAAGCTCCTCCTATTCTTGTTTCTTTTCAAAAATCCCTTTTCTTTGCAACTCTTGCACCCAAATTTCTTGAACTTTTAGCAAACTGCAGACCATCCTAATTCCCTTTTCTTCTGTTCTACAATGGCGAAAACTTCTAAGACTGTACCGCAAAAGGAGGTCGCCTCTTCATCACAACCCACCGGCAGGGTGTCCTACTGTTGCCAATTGTAAGATTGAAAAAACCTCCTCGGTACCGGGTCAATGTGAGCCGGTCTCGAGGTACACATGCACAATTACCGATGATCTCCTCACTAAGGTTAAAGAGAATTGCAACTGGGTCGATAAGCATGTGGTGGTACCTTCGCCCGAGGAATTGATCACTACCCACGTGAAGGGATTTTTAAGTGTTTACACTTAACCCTTCATGTTGGGTCCCTTAGACCCTATCATCATTGCTTTCTGCAAGAGGTACGACGTGAATCTTGGCCAGATCCACCCTTCCTTTTGAAGAATAGTGATTTTTCTCTGATTCTTTGTAAGCAAAATAGAGGGATGTCCCTTTACCCTCGATCATCTTATGCGCCTCTACAGTCCCCGACTCTATCAAAGAGGGCTGATCAAGCTTGCTCGCTGGGCCAGCAAGGCCCCGTTCTCGAGTATAGATGAGGCTCGGGACCGAGGTTGGATGGGCATTTGTTCGAATAAAGACTTCGGACCTGATCCCTGCCGATGACATGCCATTTCCTGATAAATGGAACATGAATCATAAGTAGTACTTCGCCTTGATTGTTCAATCTTGTTGTTTTATCTCTTATCTCCTTCCTTATCGATATTTTTGGTGTTGCAGTTGTGGCCCAGGTGCCTGACGTAGTTCCTGAACTCAAGGAATAGGTCGAGGGCCTTGTGTCACAGAGACCATATTCTGAGCGTGCTTGGATGCAATTATTGAAGGGTCGATGGGAGGCCCATAATCATGGTAAGTTTCTCTTTTGATGTAATAATGTTTAATTCCCTCCTCGTACAGTCGAATTCTTATCGTTTGGTTTTCTTTTGTAGGTCTCCCTATAGATATTGCCATGAGGCCTCCATCCGGTGAGGAGGATGTGCCTCTCAAGTCCCCTATTCCGAAGCAGGGTAATGAAAAGAAGAGAAAAAGGGTCCCGAGTTCCCCGAAATTGGAAAAGAAGAAAACGAAGATGAGGTCTCGCAAGACCAAGGGAAGCACCAGTGCTCTATCCTCGCACTCAATCCGCCAATTAAGGGACGAGTCCGAAGAAGAAGAAGAAGAAGAAGAGAAATCCCAATTGGTGGCCCGTGTGCGGGCAGGTGTTGTGATGCAAGGGTCCTCTGAACCGACGGATTCCGAAATCGGACCGTCCTAACATGAGGAGGTCGATGAGGGAGTCTTACCTGAAGATCCCAAACAAGAAGGGGTTGAGGCCACTCCGCTCCCATCTAAGGGGGTCGAGAGAGACACTGGGGCGACGCTTCTCGAGCAGAGAAAGGTATCCCGAGAGACGAGCTTGGAGCGGTCGACGTTACTGGGTCCCCTCAAATTTTAGACGCCATGATTCGCGAGGACGGTATGTTAGAAAGCCGTTCTTACGAGGGGCCTCATGGGGCGACTGATATCCACCACTTCTTGGATGGATTTGAGTCCACTGCCTTCGAGGATGTCACTGGTCTCAGAGACTTGCCGGTGCCAAAGAAGGTACCATCGCAAGGAGCCAGTGGGTCTTCCTCGAGCCCAAAATTGGTGAACCGGTTCCCGGCCCCGAGCGTCGATCCTGACCGAAGACAGTCAATAGCTTACTCTATTCCGGAGGATGCCCAGGTTTTCTCTACCCCGTGGGGGTCGCTAGCTACCTTAGGTGCTTGGTGACCGAAGAAGATCAGGAAGTGATGGACAAGGTGGAAACCCCCTGCCTATTTAATGAAGCCCAACAAGCATTAAATCGGGTAACTTTGTGTATATTTCTTCTCATATATTCAAAATTTAAAGTTGTAAATAACCATAACACCTTCCCTTATCTTGCAGGCTTCGGTGCTGCTTCATGAGACTTTTCTCCGATACCGGGAGGAATTAACTCACCACGAGGCCGAGGTTCGGGACCTCACTGAGAAGAGTGACACCTACAAGCTTCTCAGTGAGAAGCTTCAGGCCGATTTAGTAACGGCTCGGAATGAGCATGCCAAGATGGCCGAGCAGGTATTTTGAGTGCTTCATGATAGTGAAGACGAATTGAAGATAGTGACTAATGATCTGATCCTGCACGTCCGGCAAATGCTTGAATAGACCGGGGAGCTTCAGGCACAGGTAGATACAATTCAAGCTGAGGTTGAGGAGTGCAAGAAAAATATGGGCATCTTAGCCTCGAAAAGGGAAGATACCCAAGCACAACTGGAATCGGCCGAGACCTAGCTCCGAGCTGCAAAAGAGAAGGCTTCAGTGCAGGTGAAGAAAATCAAGCAGCTTTAATCCCAATTGGACTTGGCTATTTATGATAAGGAAAACATTGCCAATGAACTCGAGGTGGCAAAATATAAGGTGGTCGTGGCCAATACCAAAGCCGATGCTAAAGTCTCCCAATTCAAGGTCGACATCGAGGCCATCCAGGCACAGGCCAAGAGCATGGTGGATCATGCAAGGTGTCAAGCTCGAAGGGAAGCCCTCGAGGTAGTCCATGCTCATGACTTCAATATACTGGCTGAAATCGCGAACGCCAAAGCAGAAGAAGCCAGGGCTCGAAAGCTGACCTTTCTTGAGGAAGATTCCGAGAGTTTAAGCGAGTATGAAGACGGGGCTAGGCTTGCCTAAGATAACGGTCCCCGAGTGGGTATGGTCTTATGCCCGCGATGTTTAATAGTTCGATTTTTTCGAGTTTATTTTTCGGACGGCAATACCCGAGTGAGGGAGTTATCATCTCAACTCTGGTTATAATCATCCCTTGGGCTCATTTCTTAAAGAGATCGAAAGTACGAAATTGTAAAGAGGAAATTTTTCTAAGACATAAGATAATTGCAAGGAAAGTACTTCTCTTTATTCTTGTGAAAAACAGTTATACATGCGTACATATTTTATGTCAGGGCTCGATCAACCTATGTGGGCACAATTCGCTTGACCGTTTGGCCCTTACAATGAATCTTACCTATCGAGACCCTTCTATTACGAAGTAATTTCCTCACAAAAGTCGATATCTAAGGGTAATGACCCCCAGTATTCGAGGTTGATTGTAGAGGAACCTTGGATACTGTTAGTGCTATCTTCGACACCGATTCGTGATCGGCCTTTGCCGAAAAACCCAATTGGGACAAATCGGTTTAAGGAAAAAAGAGTGCAATGCATGCTTTCAGACCTAAAGACCTCGTGTCGCTCCTTGTCGACCACCTGCAAGTGTTAGTCCAAAAAAAAAATGAAATAGGGACATAACTTAGCAGTAATATCGTTTTAGGTGAGTTACGTTCCAATTGTATGGTAGTTGTTCTCCATTTGTCATTCCGAGCTTGTAGGATCCGTTCCCTATGACCTCGAAAATCTGGTATGGCCCTTCCCAGTTCGTACCCAATTTCCCTTCATTCGAATTCTGGGTGCTTAGTGTGACCTTCCTTAGTACTAAGTCCCCGATATTAAAGTATCGAAGGTTGGCCCTTCGATTGTAATACCTCTCGATCTGTTGCTTTTGGGTGGCCAAGCGAACAAGGGCGGCTTCACGCCTTTTATCCAATAGCTCCAGGCTCGTGTTCATGGCCTCGTCTTTTGATTCCTTTGTTGCATATCAGAATCTGATACTCGGCTCACCGACTTCGACTCTATAAACCAATAAGAATGGAGTATGCCCCGGTACTGGACTTAGAAGTAGTGCGATATGCCCAAAGAACTTCGAGCAAGATCTCTTTCCATTTTCTCTTAGAGTTAGTCAACCTTTTCTTAAGGTTATGGATTATGGTTTTGTTGGTCGATTTGGATTTTTCGTTCCCACTAGGGTGGTATGGTATGGACAAGATCCTTTTGATCTTATGATCTTTGAGAAACTTGGTCACTTTGTTGCCGTTAAACTGTTTTCCGTTGTCACATACGATTTCGGATGGCATCCCGAATCGACATATGATGTGGTTCCAAATGAAGTCAATGACCTCCTTCTCCCTAATTTTCTCGTACGCTTGGGCTTCAACCCACTTAGAAAAATAGTCAGTCATAAATAAGATGAATTGAGCTTTTCCTGATGCCCATGGAAGAGGGCCAACAATGTCCATTCCTCACTTCATGAATGGCCATGGCGACAAGACTGAATGCAGCAATTCTCTGGGTTGATGAATCATCAGAGCATGCCTTTGACATTTATAACATTTTTGTCCGAACTCCTTCGCATCTTTTTCCATATCGATCTAGTAATAGCCGGCTCTGATTACCTTTCCAACTAATGATTCGGTGCCTGAGTGGTTCCCGAAGGTGCCTTCGTGAACTTCCCTTAGAACGTACTCAGTATCTCCCGGTCCGAGACATATAGCTAGTAGGCCATCGAACATTCTTTTGAACAAGGTTCCATGTTTGGTCAAGCAGAATTGAGCTGCCTTTGTCCGCAGGGCCCTCGACTCTTTAAGATCTGCGGGTATTTTGCCCGTCCTTAAATATTATATCTATTTATTCCTCCAATCCCAAGTTAGGCTTGTAGAGTTTATTTCAGCGTGACCTTCCTCTACTTCCAATCTCGTGAGCTGTATGACTTCCCCCGATTTGAGCTCATCATCCTCGATCGAAGAGCCTAAGTTGCAAGTGCATCGGCCTCACTATTCTGATCTCGAGGTATGTGCTACAAGGTCCACTCTTTGAATCGATGTAATGTTACCTGTAGCTTATCTAGGTAACTTTTCATCCGTTCTTCTCTTAATTCAAACATTCCGTTAACTTGATTTACCACAAAGAGGGAGGTGCACTTAGCTTCGATCACCTCCACCCCTAAGCTCTTCGCGAGTTCGAGACCTTTAATCACGGCCTCATATTCGGCCTCGTTGTTAGTCAATTTCACAGTTCTAATGGATTGCCTGACTATGTTGCATGTGGGTGGCTTCAGTACGATGCCAAGTCCAGACCCCTTTACGTTCGATGCACCGTTCGTAAAGAGGGTCCAGACTCCCGAAGATGTTCCCGAGTTTACCAGTAACTCTTTTTCAACCTCGGTTATTAGGGCCGGATTAATGGTCATCCGGGGTCGATATTCAATATCGTACCCGCTGATTTCTATGACCCATTTGGCCAGTCTCCCCTAGAGTTCGGGCTTATGTATTATATTTCGCAATGGGTAAGTTGTCGCAACACATATAGGGTGGCACTGAAAGTACAATTTTAGTTTCTTAGAGGCGATTTGCGAAGCGAGCGCCAGTTTTTCCAAGTGAGGATATCTAGTTTCGGCCTCACCTAAGGTCCGGCTAACATAATAAATTAAAAATTATGTACCTTGTTCTTCCCTAACTAGGACTCCACTTACCGCTATCTCCGATACTGCCAAATACAAGTATAGTTGTTCGTCCCCCTTCGGTGTGTGAAGTAGTGGCGGGCTCGATAGGTACCGCTTGAGTTCTTCCAAGGCCCGTTGGCATTCCGGGGTCCATGTGAAGTTGTTTTTATTCTTCAACAACGAGAAAAATTGATGACTCTTGTCGTAAGACCTCGAGATGAACCGTCCCATGGCAACTATGCGCCCGGTTAGTCTTTGTACGACCTTCATGTTGTCCACTATCGTGATATCCTCGATGGCTTTGATCTTGTCGGGGTTGATCTCGATTCCCCGGTTGGATACCATGAACCCAAGAAATTTACCCGATCTGACTCCGAACGCGTATTTTTCCGGATTCAGCTTCATGTTGCATTTCATCAGTATACTGAAGGTTTCCTACAAATGCTTTAAATGGTCCTCTGCTCGCAGGGACTTAACTAACATATCATCAATGTAAACTTCCATAGATTTTCCTATTTGTTCTTCGAACATTCGGTTTACTAGGCGTTGGTAAGTGGCACCTGCATTTTTAACCCAAATGGCATTACATTATAACAGTATGTGCCGTACTTAGTGATGAAAGAGGTCTTTTCTTGATCATCCGGGTTCATTCATATTTGGTTATACCCGGAATAGGCATCGAGAAAGCTGATGATCTCGTGGACGAACGTGGCATCGATCATGCGATCGATCAACGGGAAAGAGTCTTTGGGGCATGCCTTATTTAAATCCTTGTAATCCACAAACATTCTCAGTTTATTCCCTTTTTAGGGACTACCACTATGTTTGCTAGCCATTCCGGGTATTTGACTCCCCGGATGGACCCTATTTTAAGGAGTTTAGTTACCCTATCTTTGAGGAAAGCATGCTTGATCTCGAACTGCGGTCTCCTTTTCTGCTTGACCGGATGGAATTTTCGGTCCAGGATTAGTTTGTGAGTGGTCCCGTGGAATCCCTGTCATATCGAGATGGGACCAAGAAAAACAATTCATATTAGCAATAAGAAATGTAATGAGTCTTTTCCTGAGCTCGAGAGTTAATCCCGTACCCAGGTATACCTTTCGATCGGGCAGATGTTTGATTGGTATGACTAGCTCCAGCTCTTCGACCGTCGATTTAGTATCATCAGAATCATCGGGAGCTATAAAGAATCGAGGAACCCCGTAATCATTCAATCCCTTGCTTGTCCAATTGGGCTGAGGCTGGCATCGATGATTTCTATTTGGATTCTTGTTTCGCTTTCGAACCTGAGTCCTTTGTCGATGAGAGTGTTGATATCGGAATTACTTCATCGACGACAAACATCTCCTTTGCGGCAGGTTGCTCCCCGTAAGCCGTCTTTATCCCTTCTGGTGTCAAAAATTTTAATACTTGGTGATGGGTCTGCCCTCATATTGTGGATCCATGGCCTCCCGAACAGGGCATTGTACCTCATGTCCCCTTAGATCACATAAAACTTGGTCTCCTGGGTGGTACCGACTACGTTTACCGGCAATGTTATTTCTCCCTTAGCAGTTTCGGAAGCCATGAATCCGTTTATCACTCGGGCCGCAGGCACGATTTGGTCCTGTAGGCCGAGTTGTTCTACGACCCTCGATCGAATGATGTTGGCCAAACTACCTGGATCAATTAACACACGTTTAACTCGAGTTTTATTCATGAGTACAAAAATTACTCGTGCATCATTATGGGGCTGCATGATTCCTTCTGCGTCCTCATCGTTGAAACTTAAAGTTCCTTCTGGTATGTAATCTCCAGTCCGTTTTCCCTTGTGATTTATACTTTGGTGAGTTTTATCACCGGACCTTGATGAACATCGACCTCTCCGATGATCATATGAATGACGTGTTGGGGCTCGTCTTGTTCATTCTATTTATTGGAATCCCTGTTTCTGAAATAATTCTTAGCTCGGTCGCTTAGAAATTCTCGAAAATGCCCGTTGTTGAATACCCGAGCTACTTCTTCTCTTAATTTGCGACAATCCTTCATTTTGTGGCCATGTGTGCAATGACATTTGCATATTTGGTTGGGATCCCTTTGTGTTGGATCGGTTTGTAGAGGTCAAGGCCATCTGATATCTTTGATACATCCGATAGCTAATACTATGGCGGCTGCGTCAACATTAAAGTTGTACTCGGATAACCGAGGTGCCTATTTGGGTCCAATGGGCTTGTCAAAGCCATTCTTACTCATGAGCCCTCGAGAGATCTGACCTTGATCACTTCTCCTTTCATTTCGTATAGGATTCTGCCCAGGTCCGCAGCTCCTGCGATCTCCATTATATGGCTGATATCCTTCTCTGTTCGACCTCGGTTCTCGGTCGATATCCCTCTTAATTCTGTCGACGGGTCTGATAGGATAAATGGACCTAGAAGGAGCCCCGTGTTGGTCATCTTCAACCATGATCTTTGATTGATACCGATTATGTACATCGGCCCAAGTGATAGCCGGGTATTCTATCAAATTCTGCTTCAACTGCTACGAAGCCACCGAGCTTCGAACAATGAGTCATTGGGTGAAAGCTTAAACTGCCCAATCGTCAGCGACTGGTGGTAGGTCCATCCGTTTTATTTGGAATCAAGACACGAATTCTCTGAGCATTTCATTGTCATTCTGCCTTACCTTGAAAAGGTTCGGTTTCCTGGTTTTAACCTTGATGGCTCTGGCGTGTGCCTTTACGAAAGAATCTGCAAGCATATCAAATGAGCCAATAGAATTAGGTGGCAAATTGTGGTACCATATCATAGCCCCCTTTGACAGGGTCTCTCCGAATTTCTTTAGCAAGACTGATTCGATCTCGTCATCCTCTAGATCATTCCCTTTGATAGCGCATGGGTAAGAGGTGACACGCTCGTTCGGGTCAGTCGTTTTGTTATATTTAGGAATTTCAGGCATTCAAAATTTCTTAGGAGTCGTGATCGGGGGGAAAGGCTTTTGCACGAACCTTTAGGAGTCCATACCCTTCAATATTGGTGGTGCCCCCGGGATTTGATCGACCCTAGAATTGTAAGTTTTCACCTTCTTATCGTTTGCCTCGATCTTCTTTTCCCCCGACTAGATTCATTTTGTCAACTCTTCGAGCATCTTCATGATTGCAGGGTCAGTCCTCGATTATTTCTTGTTCGATTTCCTTGAAGCTGATTTGACCCTTTGGACAACTTCCTGGGATGACTCGATCTCGATCCTGTCCGATGGGCGATTTAGGTTTTGGAGCTGGGCTATCACTGCCTGTTGAGCCTGCAACAATTTGAAGATTACTCGCAGGTTGATCCCACCCTCTTCGCCGCCATGGGTTCTTTGAGCGGCTGATCGAATATCCCTACGGACACTGCCCTCGGGATTGACGGCCAAATTTGTGTTGATGGCTACATGCGAACTGACGTCAGCCGGATCTACAGCCGGAACTCCATCGAGATCGAACGGAGGTACGTCGTTCCCTGGTTCTATATTGTCATTCTCTCCGTGGTGGCCGGAATCATTGTCAACATGAAGGGGTGCCGATTATGAGTTCGATATTTTGGTCCTGGAACAAAAAACACTCCAAAGAATAAGTGTAAAATAGTGTGTGTTATGAAAGTTTGCACCAAATAATCACTATTATCCTTAGCCCCACGGTGGGCGCCAAACTGTTTACCCTAAAAAATGGATAACAATTGAATTTATACGCGGTTTTAAGGATTCGTGATATAACTTGGCACAAATTAAAAATACAAATTAATATTGAAACTGATAATAGAATAATAAATGCAAACCACGCGTATCGAATTGCCTTGGCCCTCGAGTTTGACCACCTTCGAACCAAAGATGTTTCAACTGAAGTATGAACAGGCTAATAGAGTAACAAGATAATAAGAGCTAGAAAGTGTCAGTATATTGCTTTATGTTGCGTTCATATAATGTCCATTACAAATGATCAGACCCCCTTTATATAGTAGGGGTGTCCTACTCTTGGTACAATTCTATACAGGGTAAAAAATCTTATGGTTTGCTAATTACTCGGCCTCTCTTTGATATGTGCCGATATTTTCGCTGTGATCCTCGACCGATCGCGGATATTTTAGCTGTCCGTTATTTGGCTTGGTAAGTTTCCTCGAGCTTGCTTGGTTTCGATCTTGCTCGGTCTCGATCTTGCTCAATCTCGATCTTGATCGGTCTTTGGGTCACGAGCTCGACGATCTAATTTTGCATCACGGTACGATATAATACGAGGTCGAACCTTAACCTATCATATTCCAGTCTAGTTTAATCATACAAGGGGCGATCCCGATTTTGACCGTATACAAAACTCAATGGCAAAATGTCTAATCTAAAGCGTCCTGCTTATTTGTATGGGCTCATAAACCACTAGAGAATGTCATGTACGCATATCGAGGTAACGAGTGTTTGATTAGTTCAGGGAACACTGTTGCTCCTAAACCAACACACAATTATACGCATTGCTTCCAAACACACACGCAATGTTGCTACATAAACTTATCGTTAACAACCTACTAAATCAACTAAAATCGTTATTTAACCAAGTGAATCAAAGGTTGAGGTTTTGTTGCTAAACTAAGAAAGCACAAGTAAGACGAAAAATTAAACTAGCACAACAGAGAATTGTTGTTTGGAGTTACTTCAGTAGAGATAGACATTTTAGGGTTGTGATCGATTTGCCAATCCTATCGAGTTCTAATTAACTCCCCTCCAATTTGAATCGTTTATGGCTGCTAATTAACCGGAGTATACTTATTCGTAGTACTCCTTCGAACTAGTCTATTCAGGATAGATTAATGCCTATATTTTTATGAAATTAATCTAATAAGATCACATTGAGATCACGGTATTTAACTAAGCAAGATGATTAGGTATAACTCTATTCTAACTACAAATCCATCCGTTAACCTTAGAGATAAGATCATGCTTTCTCTAACTGTTCTCTAATCTAAAAACGGCTTCTTCAAGCTTAATCTAGATAGTTCATAGAACCTAACTGTTGGTCAAAGAATCAAGCAATTTCGCACAGAGTTAGAGAAACAACCATAAAATAGCAATTCGTATTAAACAAGAAAATAATAATCAAACATCAATATTCATGGCTAACCACAATCCCAGAACTAAGGGAACTTAGCCACACATAATTATTATAACAAATTCACAAGTGTTTAAATGATTAAAGTACTAAGAAAAGTTAATGGTACAAAAACTCTCTTATCTTTGCTCCAATTTGCTTCCAACGTGTATCATCCAAAGTGTCGTGTTACGCTCAAAATTAAGTTTTTAATTTTTTTTATACGAGTTGGGATCGTGTAGGACCAAAAACCTATGTCTCGAACGAAATAAGTGAATTCCCGAATTTGGGGGCCACAGTTGGTGCGACGTGCCTAGCTGGGCGCTCGAATATTTTATCTGATGCGTTCGCTGCCTTTGGCATTTTACTTGGCCCCAAATTCCCGTTACTTCTTCTTTGCTAGTTTTGGCATCCAAGTTGGTGCAATGCACTTACCTGGACACTAAAATGGTACTTCCTCTATTTTCTTCTGTTTTAGTTCTAAATTTGCATGTATTAGTCCATTTTCGCTTCCGATTGGTTCCTACACATATAAATATTAAAATTAAGCTCAATTAAATACAAAATACCTGAAAATACAAGACTCAAATAAAATGTGAGGCGACATGCGTATAAATATATAAGTCGAATATCAGCATCCCACACTTAGACTCTTGCTTGTCCTCGATCAACTTAAAGCTTCGTTATCCCGGGCATAACCCCAAAACCTCACATCACTAGGGAGCATATAACCATTAGGCACATTATACCTATGACTATAGTTGATATCAATAATTAAGCGAGGGTATACATAATTCACACGCTTCCCAACCTATATATGCCAAAATGTAATCATGTAATGTCAAAAACATTCAAACAACTTGCCCATAACTACCTCACCTCAAAGACCGAGTCACTACTAAGCATTCTCAACTTGCACACTCACCCTAACAAGATAAGTTAATAAAATTACCTATCTGTCATGAGATCATGTGCCCTCACCATATAACAAGAGAGTATATATAATCCACACATTCAAATAAGAATTCGAATATCATTTAAGGATATCGCATATATGAACAAAAAGTGGTCACTCTCACAAAGAAATTCATGTGTATCCCGAGGTTGTAACATAGACTTGCCTATAGTTTATGTATCTATTAATCTAAGCTTGTAAAGTCTAGGATCAATTAGGTCTTTCCGGGTTGTAATGTAGTTTAAGGCACAAGTAGGATATATCTGGATAGTCGTGACTCACCTTCCTAAATACTTTAATATACTACACTCAACTTTCGAGCACACACTCTCCATGACAAATTTAACGCCTTGCCAAGAAAACATACACAATTTGGTCATTTTTGTTTAAGCACCTTTATGAATTCATTATCCTGGATTATGAAGAATAGGAGATGTACTTTCTATTTTTGGCATATTATTTTTTTTCTTGTATTTTCTTTGTTTTTCTCTTCTTCTTTTTCTGTTTTCTTTTTTCTATACTCACCATAAGTTTGGATTGCCCGGCTACTGATCTTTCATAATATATGTGCACCTTTTGGTTCTTATACAGTTCCACTCAAAGTCTACCCCAACTCTTTCCTTAATCTTCTAGCGCTTTCGGAGGTAAAGGTTCAACAAGATTCAGTTAATGAACAAAATTGGGATTCGTCTTGTAATGTGGGTGTCAAAGAAAGGTCTACAGGCTCAAACGCGCTAACTAATGATGATTTTTATCGATGGTCAAAAATTTATCTCAAAGATCAATAAAATAAATGCCTACGTCATCTCCTAGACTCGCACAAATTAGTTAGTTCGCTTTGACTAACACACGGGTTAAGTTTTAGACTAACACATAATATCATAGAATACAATCTAGACCTCGCATCACGCAATGCACATGAACCTATTAGGGACGATTTCATTCCACTCTCAAGTCAAAGCAAGTAATCACATAGTCAAAAATATATTAAGCAATAAAGCACTAGATTAACAGATGAGTCAAGAAGTGAGAGAAGACATCACAAAATAGGTTATTCAATTTAACTAAACATCAAAATTTCCAAACTTGTCTAGTAGGTGATTTGCATGCTACAACCTAAATATGCTAGCATCAAACAACTCAACATGCATCTAGGAGCAATTCATTTTTTTTCCTTTACTAATTCTAAGAAATAAAAAGACTCAATTTAAGTTATATCCACACAAAACAACCTTTTGACGGGCGAAATATTGGTGTATAAAACTTAGGCTTGCTAGTCAAAGATAGTATAGTTATCAAATTGTCTCCATAGGTATTGGTGTAAATAATGTTCAAATAAATCTTCAGCTTAATACTCTTCAGAAAAATACACCTTTGATTTTGAATTATTAAAGAACTAAGAATGAAAACTAAGATTATCGATTATGAATGATTATTGGGAAGTGGGGAGCTAGTTAGAAACAATTGAATATCATTGAGAGCGATAAGGGAATTGACAAGATATGTGCACAACTATTATTCGGGATATAACTCTGTTCCAAGTTTAATTCTTTTGTCCTATTAACTCTTTCGATTTCAAAAGTTGATTAGATTATCCTTAGGATTCAAATTCATCTTTCGAATGAATGAGAGTTCCGTTAAACAACCTAATGATAAGTGCTATGAACATATGCAAGAATACGTTGAATGAATGGTATTACGAAGAACGTATCTCGACTTAGGCTTAGGCTTCATATAGGACAAGGGGAATGCCCAAAAATTACAAAAATAGGCCTGACTTAAACTTCTCGTAGGCGGACGTGTGCTGCCGTGCACTTGGAACTTGGGCGTACACCTGGACGCGTGTCTCCTCTAGGCCGCCTGCCTCCTGTGCGCGCTCATGTACGCGTTGGCCTTCAGCTGCGTGGCCTCACATCTCTTTTTCTCCTCTTGAGCTCATTTTTCTCCCAACTTATCCGTTATTTGTCGCATGATAATCTCATCTACACCTGGACCAAAAGGTAATACATTATACCATAATTCAAGCAAATTCCCTATCAAATCAACCTGATTAGAGACAAAAAAGGGTCTAAAATGTCAAGCAATATTAAGCTCATCAAACACCCCATACTTACTTTTAGCTCATCCTGAGCAAATCCAAAAATAACTTGCTCCTAACATTGTAGCCTCCTTAGACAGGCAGCGGGCAAGAATCAACTAGATACCATCCTATGGTTACATGCAACCTTAACCCCGGTCATGATATCCCACTAGTGCCACAATCAAATCGGCGCCAAATCCTCGAAACACCTCACAAGAGGGAAAATGGCCTATTCACACACTATTAACGAGAAAACACATAGGTCCATAAAGCAACAATCCCTCACCCTTACAAAAGAAGTGAATCATGGCTTCAAGAGTACCATAAGCTTGGCTATCATGTGATTCTCCACTAATGTAGGAATGGTTTCATTTAGATCATGTAGGGATTTGTATTTGGTTATAATGTAGGCTATGGGATGGGTCGAATATAATCTAGATAAGAGTATCTATACCTCACTACACACTTTAATACCTATAACTTCAAAGTGACAATTTCCCCCAAACTTCCAATTCTGAATAACACCCAGTTCCCATTTCTTTAACCACATCATAACAGGGTTTTACCATCAACAAAAGAGTGTTCCCTTATTTCTTTATCTCGTTTTTTCAACTGATTACTTTTCATAATCACATACTCACGTACCTCACATACATTCAAAACGGTGACCTTTTTCCACTATTCTTTGGTTCAATTCAAAACCAAGACCCACCCCCACACTTAGTTCTTTCACATTTTAGAATCACGCACGAGGCATTCAAGTGCTTAGGGAAGGCAACGGTTCAAAGAGGCGGTTGATTTAACTAAGGGTCGAGGTCATAATATGGTTGACAAGGATAAATGGATTTAGGCTAAACTGGGCTAACTAGGGATAACTCTTCAAATCATTGGAGGAGCCAATGTAGCAAAGAAGGGAGAACAAAGAAGGCCTATGATCCTCTCCAAACTCAACTATTACTTATGATTTCGCGTTGAGTCACAACCAAGCCAAGTTCTCGACTTTGTAGGACATGATTACTAAGAAAATATTCATCTTATCCCACAAGTATTTTGGATAGGCACTCAATTCAGACAGCAGTGACCAATGGTCTCTTTAACTTACGAGGACATGATCATACATCCCACAAGTTACGCTTTGTCAATTCTACCGACCACAAGTAACTTTTCAATAGCTTATCTAAAAAAAATCAAAATCTACTTTAAAAAGTGTTTGGTTCAAAATATTACGATCATGGTAAAGAACCAAACAGGAAACCCATGAAAGTACAAGATAAGAAGTTATCCTAGAAAATATTTAAAAAAAATCTTTTTTGGGTTTTATTTTTTTTTGCAAAGCAATTATTTACAGCCCCATCCCCTCACTTAACTAGTGTCATGTCCCCAAGTCACAAAATTGAAATGCAAAGGTCGGGGTCCATATGACAAGCCCGGCCAAGTGCAAGAAACCATGCCATAATATTCCACTCAAAATTTTCATTTTGCCCTGGCAAAAACTCCACTCGAGTGCTTAGCCATCAACACAAGTTCACATTCTAGTCATCTCCTGTTCTAATGCAACCATCCGCGCCTCCCATGAACTACCTGATGGTTCGCTCGTAACTTGCTCACTTGGTGCACTAGCACCAATATCCTCCATGTGAACCTCCCTCTCCTCAACAGGTCCGTCAAAATCTTCACTCTCACCTCCAGCAATGATGGCAGGCTCCTTTCTAATGATAGCTTTATCGACCCAAAATTTCTTCTCCCGCTTTACCTTCCCATCTGTGGCTTTGTTTTCTGGTACTCTTGCCTCACAGCACAAACAGATGACTAAGGACGGGAAACAGTAGCCATACCTCTACAACGGTGAACGAATTGCCATCTCATCCTAAATAACCTTGTCCACATCAAAGTCATGTTCATTGATAAAGCACCATATAAGAGTTGCCTGAGGACTATTCACCTCTGTCTTGTTCCATGAAGGCATCAATCGATTGTTGATGATGTGTAGCCAATACTTTCCCTCGGTGGTAAGTGAGTTGGAGTGAAATTTTTGGTCCATGATCAACCACACCACCTCCTTCCCTGGTACACAGATAGTCTCGAAGAACATCATCCACGGGTATTGTACACTATTGTGCATCACAAACAGGTTGTCTTCAAATACTTGGTCATCATACTCAGGTATGTTGTACGCCTGTTGGATGGATTCCCATAAAAAGTCTACCTTTTTCTTCCTCACAGTACACACATAATCCTCATGCTCTGGGAAATTAGCATAGAATTCCCTCACGACAGATAATTCCCTCGCTTGCTTAAATCATCAAAGTAACATCTAGAATCACGAATTGATCATTAAAACTAAATATTCCAAGTTTAAAACCAAATTTATAATATTCCATGTTTGGGACCACAACCAAACATGCGTACAAGTAAAAAAGCATTATACGAACCTACCGAAATAGTCAAAATACTGATTCGTGGTCGTTTACCAAGAACGTTGGTCAACTCTAGTTGTTTTTAAAGTCAAAAATTACTTTTTCTTTAAAATTTCACATAAAAGCTTTTCGAAAAAATAACACGGACCACGCACGCAAGTCATATAATATCAAATGAAGCTATTAGAGGTCTCAGAACATAAAAATAAATGCTAGTACTCAAAATGACCTATCGGGTCATCACACCAGATTATATTTGACCCATCCCATAGCCTACATTACAACGAAATGCAAATTCCTACATGATCTAAACGAAATTGTTCCTACATTAGTGGAGAGTCACACGATAGCCAAGCTTATGGTACTCTTGAAGGCACGATTCACTTCTTTTGTATGAGTGAGGGATTGTTGCTTTATGGACCTATGTTTTTTCTCATAAATAGTATGTGTATTGGCCTTTTTCCTTATTGTGAGGTGTATCGTGGATTTGGCGCCGATTTGACCACGACACTAGTGGGATGTCATGACCGAGGTTAAGGTTGAATGTGACCATATGATGGTATCTAGATGATTCTTGCCGACTGCCTGTCTAAGGAAGCTACATTGTTAGGAGCAATTTATTTCTAGACTTGCTCCGGACGAGCAAAGGTTAACTGTGGGGGTGTTTGATGAGCTTAATATTGTTTGACATTTTTGTTTTGTCTCTAATCGGGATGATTTGATAGGGACTTTGGTTGAATTATGGTCTAATGTGTTACCTTTTGGTGCAGGCGTAGATGAGATGATCATGGGACAAATAACGGTCAAGTTGGGGGAAAAAAGTGCTGAAGAAGAGAAAAAAGAGATGCGCGCCCGTGCACCTGAAGGCCAGAACGTGCACATGAGCGTGCGCAAGAGGCAGGCGGCCGAGAGGAGATGCGCGCCCAGGTTCGTGCCCAAGCTCCCAGGTGCGCAACAACGGTGTATAAAGCAAATCAATATCTACTCTAGAAAGTGTTTGGTTCCCGGTAACGGAACCAAGAATTTGACGAGCGCAAAACACAATACGAAATTAATGCTCTCTAGTCAAAGATAGTACAGTGAAATTATCGTCTCCATAGGGATTGGATTTAAATAATGTTCAATTACTTATGGTTTTCTGTTATTCAGGATGATCAATACTTGATTTGCGATAATTACTAACTATAATTAACTAGAAATTTAAGATTATGACTTATTGGACTTGATCACAGAGAATGAGAGTTGAACTAAAACAGTTTGTAAACATTATGAGAAATAAGGGTCGCGACAGGATAGGTGTAAGATAGCTATTCGGGATTTAATTCTGGTTGAATTCACTTCTAATGTTCTAATGATTCTCACGAATTCACTCGATGATTAGCTTAAATGTAAGCTCAAGATTCCTCTCTCGATTAAATCTAAACTCTACAAAATAAACCAATATGAACCACTGAAAATAAGCAAGAACTCGATAATGGACTAGTCTTTAGAAAAACGTCTCTCGAATATTCTCCTAACTTGGTTTAATCAATAATTCGAGAAGCGCTCTTGATTACTTAGAAGAATAACCAAGTTAAACCAACTCAAATAATATAAAGATAATCACGAAAATATTTCTCTTTCGATTAAATAAACCGGTGAACAAATTTATAATGAATTTAAAGTTTCATAAATGTACTCAAAATTAAACTAGAGTTAAATCCACAAATAGCAATAAAAATACCATATCCGCCAAACCACTAAGATAAAGTACTCCATAGATATAGAGAAATTCATCATAAAGAAGTTTAAGAACATAGAAAACATCAAAGACAACGTTACAATACAAAGTCCCATTTTGCATCGATTGTTGGCAAGAGAATTGATGAAATCTTGTGCCTTCAAGCCGTAGTAGCTCTTCAAAACTTTCCTAGATCAAATCCCCTTCAAAATTGTGTCTAAAAAATATTTATACCGTGTACAAACTACCCTAGGACCCAATTTCCTTTAATAAGACGAAGTGGGAAAAATTAGCCCGAGATCGAACTGTTACGCCGCACTTTGTTTGCTTTCCTTGCCTTTTCTCCTTGCTTAATGAGGAATTAGGCAGACACGTGGTGTGCACATTGGCCAGCACAACGTGCCAAGCCAACTTTAGAGTGTTTTTTTTCTTGGTTTCTAATAAATATTTTGGCCAACCACAATATGTGGCACAATCCCTCCACCCGCCGTGATAGGATTTGGCCTTAGCGTTTTTTCGTCTACTTTTTATATGTATACTTGGTCCTTGATTCTCAGAATCCTGACTTTATTTTCTGATTTCTACTCACACTTCAAAGTCTTACTTTTTATTCAATTTAGCTCCAAAAATTTGCCTTAGCCCGGATTCTCAACCTACACAATAAAAAATATGTAATGAGTACAAATTAATCATATTTTAGCTCAAATACAACTAAAGTGTAGCAAATATTATGTGCAATGTAATTAAAGTCTATATTCTTAGCCTACCTTAGACACCACATACTTAGCCCATTGCTCGTCCTCGAGCTATCAAACTACACTTCAAGTAAGGAGGACCTTTTTATGCAACTCTCCTAACTCGTTATGCCTAGAATATTTAAAACAGACAGAGCACCATACAGTAGCATTCTAACCTCAAGACTCGACTCAAAAGAACCTATTTTTCAAAACTTGCTCACTTACTCTAACAGAGAAGCCGAAGACCATCACATATCCCTCGCAAGTCATATTCCCTCGCAATAAACAATAGAGAGTAGTCTCACGCACATAAAATTCAAGAACAATTAGGGACTCAGAATAGGAAGAATTAACTCAATATCACAAATAAAAGTCACGTGCCAATAAAATATACCATAGGCTTGTCTGTGGTGTAATACTCTACTAATTCGAGCTCACTCAGTCAAAGATCAAGCAAGACTTTATTTGGTTGTAATGTAGGTTGCGAGACGGGTAGGGTACATTCGGTATAATGACTACAACTCCTTGAGCACTTTAATACATACAATTTCACAATCTAAACCCCACACTTGTGTTGAACCAAACCTCAAGCTTCATAAAATACTAGCACCAAGCTCCCAATCTTTAAGCACAAATAAAGCAAGAGTTACTACTAGCAAGGAAGTTTTTTCTAATATATACAAACACTAAATCTTTTCAAATTTCTGTTTATGTTCTGATTTTCTTTTCAAGCATTTTTCTCATTTTTTTTCAATTCCCGCAAGTGGTTCTCACTCTTTTTTCTCTTTCAAAACAATGCACCCTTCTCTTTTTACTCTAGTTCCACTCAAAAACCCAACCATACAACTACTTAGCTCTTGACAAACTCATAAATATTTCAAGTGCTTATGAGAGGTAAAAGGTTCAAATAGATATTAAATCCAAACAAAGGGGTCAGACTTGTAGTGTGGTTGCCAAAGAAATATGATTACATATTCAACGGGGCTAATTAAGATACACATAATTAGGTGGGTAAAAGCATATATCTGAGTCAACAAAAAATGCCTCTATCACTTCCTAGACTGAACAAGACTGTT
The DNA here is from genome assembly GCF_000390325.3 of Nicotiana tomentosiformis. Taxonomy (NCBI): domain Eukaryota; kingdom Viridiplantae; phylum Streptophyta; class Magnoliopsida; order Solanales; family Solanaceae; genus Nicotiana; species Nicotiana tomentosiformis. The sequence goes on from NC_090812.1 coordinate 138,067,836, forward strand.
GTTTCGCTTTGCAAACACACGGAGCAAGTTCTAGACATCAAATGACATGCATAGAATATCAACAATAACCTCACATACACATGGCACATAACTCACTCAGGACCGGACCTATCCCGACTCTCTAGTCAAAGCAGTTAAGAAAAAGCAAGCATTTTAAGGCACTATAATACATGAGTCAAGAGATAAGCCTAGGCGTCAAAACTAAGGCACTCACCTCTCTCAAGGCAGAACAAAGTCAAGATAAGTTATCTCCACTTAGCACTATGGCACGATATCTCTTTATTCCTATCAAAAGAAAATCTAACTACGCTCGGTTCAAGCAAAAGCCCTTGCAAAAGAACCACGGTACAAAGAAAAGTCAAGGGAAAATTGTCACGACCCCAATTTCCCTCTGTAGGTTATCGTGATAGCACCTAATCTTTATGACTAGGTAAGCCTAACATTTAAATTTTAACTCGAGAGAAATAATTAACAAAATACTAAAACAAGTCTGATAAACTAATATAATTTTTTGAAATAGAATCTCAACAATACACTCTCCAAAATCGGTAGAACTGAGTCATAAGCTCTACAGAGTAAGCCAAAATGTCTACTACATCACTGTCTGAATGAAAAATACAACAAGAGTAAAGGTAAAGGAAGGTGACTCCGAGGCCTGCCGATGCCGAGCAGGCATACCTTGAAGTCTCCGTAAAGCAGCTAACAGACGATCACTAACAACTGGCATGAGTAGACGTACCTGGATCTGCACAAAAAAAAGATGTGCAGAAGCATAGTATGAGTACACCACAACGGTACCCAGTAAGTATCAATCCTAACCTCGGTAGAGTAGTTACCAGGCTAGGTCAAGACACCTATTAGGATATAAATAAGCAGTATGAAAACATAATAAGGATAAATAATGGAAGGCAGAGAAATAACTAATACGAAACAGGTTAATAGAATGAACTAATACCAGAATTGTAAGCATGAAAGAAAACAAATTAAGAGAACCACAATAATCATATACGGACAATAACTGATAGAGCACAGAAGAACAAAACAACAAGAAGTGTTCCCACCAAAACTCTTTGCAATATGAGATAAACAACAAGAATCACAACACGAGGTACCACCTCATGTACAGTAAGAATCACAATCGAGGTACCGCCTCGTGTTCACATTTCTCAATTTCAATCACAATCTTTCCTTATTCCTTAGCCCATGCCTCCACCATAACGTGTACAAGAATATTAATAATAACAATGAATGTAAAATTCTCAACAAGAAAGATATGTCAACAATTATCAACTTCGCCTCAAAGTGATACGACTTTCACAATTTCAACACCAATAACTCAACAATGAGAAAGATAATGTATAACCACGAACTAAATACAAATAAATCACAATGAAAGAGATAACAAGACTTCAAATACAGATAATAGCAACGGAGGAGATAACTTGTAACAATAACATCAAATAATAATAATCAACAATGAAATAGATAACCCGTACAATGACTTCAAGTAATGATAATAAACAATGAAAGAGATAACATGTAACAATAAAAGGTGCAACAAGTTCAACTAAAGTATGAGAGCAATTTATTGAGTAGGATGTAGAACAAGTGTTAAACAAGTCATTTAAAGCATGTAAGGATAGACTATAACACAAGTAAGAATAGATTGGCTATGAGAACATAGAACATGATATGATATTTCAATTAAAGCATGGAAAGAGTCTAAGTAGTCTACACCAGTCAAATATTGCGTACAACCCATGTACACACTCGTCACATTGCGTACACGGCTTTTAATAGCACAAATGAATCAATCAATACCAATCCTAAGGGGTAGTTTCTCCCATACAAAGTTAGGCAAGATACTTACCTCAACTAGGCCAATTCAACTCTCGAAAATAGCTTTTCCCCTAAAATTCGCCTCCACATGGCTCAAATCTAACCAAAATTGACTTAATATCATCAAACAATGCAAGGAAAATCAATTTCAATAGATGAAGATATGATCTTTACACTTTTTCCAAAAAGTCAATAAAAGTCAATCCGGGGACCACCCGGTCAAAATCCGGGTCCAATGGTAGATTCCGGCTACCCATGACCTCACGAGTTCATATATGTGATTAGTTTCAAAATCCGAGTCCAAATCGACTCCCAAAACTCGAATCCTTATTTTTCAAATACTTAATAAAGTTTCACACATTTTCACTTTGATTCACATGATTTTGATGTTACAATCTAAGATATATTGATGGAATATGATTAGAAATAGATTAGAATCACTTACCCAAAGTTTGTAGATGAAAATCCCCTCTCCAAATCGCCTCCTAAGAGTCTAGGGTTCTAAAATGAGAGAATGACAAAAGAAATCCTGACTTCCAGCCCTTTGTACCAGCTGCAGTTATCGCATTTGCAACACATGGTTTGCATTTGCGGAGCAGGGCTCACATTTGCGAACCCTGACAATCTCATGCATGATCGTAATTGCGAGAAGAGGCTTCGCAATTGCGAACTGGACATCATCGCAAAAATGAACCATTGTTCGCAAATAGGAACCTAGATAAACTCCTGTTGACTTCGAAAATGTGAAGGGGTAGTCGTAATTGTGATACCTTAGCCCCCACTGTCACCTTCGCAATTGTGAGGCTGGTGCTCGCAATTGCGATAACTGGGCACCAGCAACACCAGCAGATATATTTCAATGCAATCCATTCCGAAATATGTCCAAAACTCATTCGAGTCCTCGAGGATCCAAACCAAACATCCACACAAGTCTTATCATACGAACTCGCTCGCGCGATCAAAACACAAAAATAACATCTAAAACTACGAATTGAACTCTAAAACACATGAATTTCAAAGTAAACTTCAAGAATTTCTAACTAAACGTCTGAATCCTATCAAATCAACTCCAATTGGTATGAGTACACCACAACGGTAACCAGTAGGTATCAAGCCTATCCTCGGTAGAGTAGTGACGAGGCCAGATCAAGACACTTACTAGGATAAGAAAAACTGAATAGAATATAGCATAGTCTAATAATGGAAAACGATGGAGTAAATTATAGATAAGTAGTTCTATAATGTAAGCTAACAACGAAATTTTAAGCGGTAAAGGAAACAAGTAGTGAACACATGATGAAACAACAAGTAGTCAACACGGACTATTACAAGCAAGACAAATGAAGAAAACAACAAGGACTGATCAACCAACAAGCCTCTTTTAGCATGGAATGTACAACAAGAATTACAATTGAGGTACCACGCCTCATATTCACATTTCATAATTTCAATCACAATCTTTCTTTATATCACCGTGTAATCCTTGCATTTATTTTAAAAATTATTTTTCCAAAATAGCTACACGCGTATTAGCCCCCTTATCTCACCGCGTGGCTTCAAGTAATTCCCTTACTAGCAACACACGTATAAATTCCACCTTATCTCACCGCATGTATATCAACCCCTATCCTTATACCACCGCATGCATATCAATATCACAACATAATAATCAACTCGCAGCACATGCTCCCATATGCCACAACACTTGCCAAAGTCAACAATACCAATGTTACCACAACGTATAGCTCATGGCTCAATCACAATGTGTACAAGAATCTCAGTAACAACAAAATGAATGAGGAATACTCAACAAGGAAAGATATCTCAACAATTAAGAACTTCAACCTCAATGTGATAATGGCTTCCACAACTTCAACATCAATATCTCAACATCAATATCTCAACAAGACAATAAGAGAGGTAGTAACTTCAACTAAAGCATATGAGATCAATTACAACAACAAAGGATAGAACAAGTACTAACAATGTCAATTAGACCATGTGAGAGGAAATGTAAAAATGAAAGATGTAACATGTTTTAAAAATTTCAATTAAATGCATGGAAGAAGTCTAAAAGTCTAAACCGGTCAGAATACCACATATAGCATATGTACACACTCGTCACCTTGTGTACACGTCTTTCACATAGTACAATTAGCACAAACAACCCGAATCCTAAGGGGTAGTTCCCCTACACAAAGATAGGCAAGATACTTACCTCAACTAGGCTAAATCAACCCTCAAATATAGCTTTTCCCCTAATATTCGCCTCCACACGGCTCAAATCTAACCAAAAAAGACTTATTATCATCAAACAATGTAAGGGAAACCAATTATAATAGATAAAGCTTTGATCTTTACACAATTCCCAAACAATAAAAAAACATCAACCCCAGGATCGCCCGGTCAAAACTCGGGTCCAAGGGTAGATTCTGACTATCCATAACCCCACGAGTCCATATATGTATTTTGTTTTCAAATCTGAGTCCAAATCGACTCTCAGAACTCAAATCTTCATTTTTCAAAACATTGACAAAAATTCCCAATTTTTCTCTTTGATTTTCATAAATTTGATGTTAAATCTAAGATATAATGATGAAATATAGCTAGAAATTGATTAGAATCACTTACCCAATGTTTGTAGATGAAAATCCACATTCCAAATCGCCTCCTATCGAGTCTAGGTTCTAAAATATGAGAAAATGATATGAAATCCCAACTTTATAACCTTTTGTTCAGTTCCAAATGTCGCAATTGCAACAAATTGCGAACCCTCGCAATTGCAAAGAATTTCTCGCCAACTTAAGTGGGAAGTCGCAAATGAGACATAGTTATGAAGCCTACTCCCTTCGCAATTGTGATCCAGATATCGCAATTGCGACACCTGAGACCCCCTTACTAAGATCGCAATTGCGATGCTGGTGTTCGCAATTGCGACACCTGAGGCATCAGCACACCAGCAGCCCTGTTTCAGTTCAAAACCATTTCGACGCACGTCCGAAACTCATCCGAGCCTAAGGGGCTCCAAATCAAACATCCACACAAGTCAAAAAAATCATACAAACTCTCTCGCGCAATCAAAACACAAAAATAACATCTAGAACTACGAATCGAACATCAAAACACATGAATCTCAAAGAAAAGTTCAAGAACCTCTAGAATTGCAACCAAGTGTCTGAATCCTATCAAATCAACTCCAAATGACATCAAATTTTGCAGACAAGTTCTAAATAGCATAGCAGACCTATTCCATGTCCCAAAACAAAATTCCAAGCCTGATGGCCAAAAGTCAACCTACAGTCAAACATGGGGAGTCTTCTAAACCTCAAATTGCCAACTTTCGGCAAAACAACACAAATCAACCTACGGGCCTCCAAATTTGATTCTGGCCATACGCCCAAGTCCAAAATCATGATACGAATCTATCAGAGCTATCAAAATATCATTCCGGGGTCATTTTCACAAAAGTAAAAGTTTGGTCAACATTTCTAACTTAGGCTTCTAAACCAAGAGCCAAAGGGTCCAAATCAACCTGAAACCTTCCTGGAATGAAACTAACCAACCCCGCAAGACATAGAACCACAATACGTGTGTGTGAAGAATCAAAAAGGGAAATGGGGTGCAAATACACAAAATGACTGATCTGGGTTTCTTACATTCTCCCCCTCTTAAAACAAACGTTTGTCCTCAAACATTCGTTCTCTGAAGCAATGTTCTTTGACCTTAACTTTTGGACCTGCCTCTCCAAGATGGCCACCGGCTCTTCAGCATAAGTCAATTCCTTGTCCAATTGGACTGAGCCGAAATCTAATACATGGGACGGATCACCATAATACTTTCAGAGCATGGAAATAGGAACACCGAGTGGACTACCGATAGGCTGGGTGGCAATACAAGCTTATAGGCCACCTCACCAACTCTCTCAATGATCTCAAAAGGACAAATATACGTAGGGCTCAACTTGCCCTTCTTCCGAAATCTCATCACACTCTTCATAGGTGAAACTCGTTGCAAAGCCCTCTCTCCCACAAAAATGCTACATTTGACTTATGTCTAGAATGTGTTGTACGAAGCCGATCTTGAATCAACTTGACTTTCTCCAAGGCAACCCGAACTAACTTAGTGCCCAAGAGCCTAGCCTCTCCCGGCTCAAACCAACCAACTGGAGAACGGCACTGTCTCCCATATAGGGCCTCATAAGGAGCCATATTAATACTCAATTCGTAGATGTTGTTGTAGGCGAACTCTGCAAGGGGTAGGAACTAATCCCATTAACCCCCAAAATCCATAACACAGGCGCGTAGCATATCCTCCAAAATATGAATAGTGCGCTAGGACTGGCCGTCCGTCTGGGGGTGAAATGTTGTACTCAACTCAACACGTGTACCTAAATCACGCTGCACGACCCTCCAGAAATGTGATGTGAACTACGTGCCTCGATAAGAGATAATGGACACTGGCACACCGTGGAGACGAACAATCTCACGCATATATATCTGAGCCATCTGCTCTAAAGAATAGGTAGTCACCATCGGGATGAAATGTGCCGACTTGATCAGCCTATCCACAATCACCCACACTACGTCAAATTTCTTCAAAGTCTGTGGGAGCCCAACAACGAAATCCATGGTAATATGCTCCCACTTCCAATCATTAATCTCAAGACTCTCAAGCAAACTGCTCGGCTCTGATGCTCGTACTTCACCTGCTGATAGTTCAAGCACTAAACCACATGCTCCACAATATCTTTCTTCATTCTTCTCCACCAATAATGCTGCCTCAAATCCTGATACATCTTAGTGGTGCCTGGATGAATAGAATACCGTGAACTGCGAGGCTCCCCAAGATTCAACTCGCGCAACCCATCTACATTGGGCACACATATCTGGCCCTATATCCGCAACACCCTGTCATCTCTAATAGAAACCTCCTTGGCATAGACGTGATGTAACGTGTCCTTAAGGACAAGTAAATGGGGGTTGTCATACTGACGCTCTTTGATGCACTTATACAAGGAAGACCGAGAACCACACAAGCAAGAACCCGACTGGGCTTCGAAACACCCACTCTCACGAACTGGTTGGCCAAAAGCCTGAACATCCATGGCTAGTAGCCTCTCTACTGCCGGTAGATATGCCAAACTGCCCATACTCTCCAACTTTCTACTCAAGGCATCTGCCACCACATTGACCTTCCCAGGATGATACAGAATAGTGATATCATAGTCTTTTAGCAACTCTAACCATCTCTGCTTCCACAAATTAAGATCATTCTGCTTAAACAGATGCAGAAGACTCCGATGATCGGTATAGACCTCACATGGAACGGCGTACAAATAGTGCCTCCAAATCTTCAATGCATTAACAATAACTGCCAATTCCATGTCATGCACCGGATAATTCTTTTTATGAACCTTCAGCTGCCGAGATGAGTAGGCAATCACCCTACCGTTTTGCATCAACACTGCACCATGCCCCAAACCCGTAAGCAAAATACCAACACTGGGGCTGTAGTCAAAGCAGTCTTGAGCTTTTGAAAGCTCACCTCACACTCCTCGGACCATCTGAAAGGAGCACCCTTCTGGGTCAATCTAGTCAAAGGTGCAACAATGGATGAGAATTCCTCTGCGAAACGACGATAATATCCGGCCAAACAAAGAAAACTCCAGATCTCAATAGCTGAAGACGATCCGGGCCAACTCTGAACTGCCTCAATCTTTTTCGGATATACCTTGATCCCCTCACTCGACACCACATGACCCAAAAATGCCACCGAATCAAGCCATAATTCACACCTGGAGAATTTAGCCTGTAACTTCTTCTCCCTCAAGGTCAGGAGCATGATCCTCAAATGCTTCTCATGATCCTCCCGGGTGTGAGAATATACCAAGATGTCGTCAATAAATAAAATGATGAATGAGTCAATATATGGCTGGAATACATTGTTCATCAGGTGCATGAATCATGATGGGGCATTGGTCAGGCCAAATGATATCATGAGGAACTCGTAGTGACCATACCAAGTCCTAAAAGCAGTCTTCGCAATATTCGGATCCCGAATCTTCAACTGATAATACCTTGACTGCAAATCAATCTTCGAGAACACCCTAGCACCCTGAAGCTGGTCAAATAAGTCATCAATGCGGGGTAATGGGTACTTGTTCTTCACTGTAACCTTATTCAAAGGCCTATAATCGATACACATCCGCATAGTACCATCTTTCTTCTTTACAAACAGAATTGGAGCACCCCAAGATGACACACTAGGCCGGATGAAACCCTTATCAAGCAACTCTTGCAGCTGTTCCTTTAACTCCTTCAACTCCACTGGTGCTCTATAATATGGTGGAATAGAAATGGGCTGAGGACCCAACACTAAGTCAATACCAAAATCGAAATCTCTATCGGGTGGCATGCCTGATAGGTTTGATGGGAACACATTTGGGAAATCTGTCACTATCAGAACTGACTCAATGGTAGGAGTATCATTAGTGACATCTCTCACAAAGGTCGGATATGCCTCACACCCCTTCTCAACCATCTGATGTGCCTTAAGAAAGGACACAACTCTGTTAGGAATATAATCCAATGTACCCCTCTACTCCAACCACAGATAATCTAGCATAGCCAGTGTCACAGTCTTGGCGTGACAATCAAGGATAATGTGATAGGGCAACAACCAGTCCATGCCCAAGATCACATCAAAGTCTGATGACAGTATCTGATGCAACCGCCTTCGTCCTACTAGGAAAATCATACAAATGAGCCGGGCATCCCTTCTAGGGCGGCCTCTACACGCCTGACTTCCACCCCTTGCTGGTGGGGCAGGTGGAGCAGCAACTAGAGTAGAAACCATGGCTTATGAACCGTGAGAAATATGTGGAGATTGTGTAGTCTGTGGGGGTGCACCCCTACTGAGTCTAGGGCATTCCCTCACCATATGTCTGGTATCAACACACTTAAAACAAGCTCTCGGTGGGCATGGCTGCTGATACTGACCCTGGCCTGGTCGGCTAGACTTACTGCTGAGGGCACACTATGCAAGAGGTGCACTAGAAAGTTGCTTAGCAAAATGGGCAACCTGGGACCTCGGACTAGCAAGAGCACCGCTAGTAGCTGGAAGTACTGAATGAACTGGGCGGCTCACATAGCCTCTGCCATGATGGGCTGCAACTGGAGCGAGGGCACCACTATATCCTCCCGAATCTCGAGGCCTCTTGGCCTCCCTATCCTCTCTCTCACAGCCTGCATACCCTATAACCTTCTTGCGATCTCTACCATCCCAGTCGCGAACACGAAGCACAAACCTACCCAGTACCAAAATGCCCTCTGTAATCGCGACACTACCTCCACGATGGCGAACAAGAGCCTGACACCAGCAAAAATCTACAAGTTCCAAAATGCTCAGGGTAGTTCAAAAATCACCCCAGCCACTTGGGATTGTTGCTCCTTATTTTTCACAAGTCAAAACAACATACAACTTATAACACTCTACTAGGTTATTTGGAGTTAAGAGTTGCCACCTAGTATTTAAGGTACACTAGGACACCTATACTACACTATGTAATTTACAATTTAGTTATGGTCTGCGAAACCGTTGAGATTCTAGGTAAGGGTTCAAATTATCTCGAGGGGAAGGAGTTAAGCATCCCTCAAGATCCACAAAAATAAGGTTCCGGTGGACTTAGTCAAATAGATGAGGGACGGTTCAAAATAATGACTAACTACCTCAAAAGGACTTTCTATCAAAGAGTATCCAATGTAATTGTCATGTTATCACGACCCCAAATCTAACTAGTCGTGATGGCACCTAACCCAACCTGCTAGGTAAGCCAAGTAACATTCAACACAACTCATTTGAGAATAATGAGAGCAAAAGAGTAAAAAGACTGAATTTCTATTCAAACTCCCTAGGATTGGCAGTACAAGTAATGAGCTTCTAAGACATGGAATTTACAAAGTTGATACGAAATAAATACATCATCTGTTCGAAATATACATAAATCGAATTTCAAAAATCTAAAGCTACAAAGGACAAGTGGTAGCTATCACCAGAATGTAGGTATATCTTCAATGCCACCTCCCGCCATACACAGTAACATCAGCTCTAAGATCTGCATGCAAGGTGCAGAAAGTATAGTATGAGTACAATCGACCCCATGTAATCAATAAGTAACAAACCTAACCTCGGATTGAAAGAAGTGGCGAGCTCGGAAAAAGGTCAGTGTCCATCACCAATAGCCAATAACAATTTGTAATAGTATTGTGAAGACAGTAAAGGAATATAATTAAAGAGATGTAATGCTCAGCTCGTTAACAGATACGGGAACATAGACATGCTTTTCAAGTATAACAGTCCAAGTCTAAATCGTACCACCGAAATCAACTAAACATGAAGTTATAAAAAGAACTGTGTTTTTTCCTAATTACAACATCAGATAAGACTTTACGTTTACCAGTTAGCATGAGGAAATTTCATATCCATGGCTACATGTCAAATATACATGTCAAGTTATCAAATGTAATATCACTGCCTAGCATGAGGAAGGTACATCTCTGTGCCTACATGTCAAATATATATGTCAAGTAATCAAATGCCATATCACTATCTAGCATGAGGAAGGTACATCTCTATTCCTACATGTCAAGTAATCAGTCTCACAGTGAAATCATTAAGTTCACACAATCTTAGCACACTCCAGGTGCCTGGCTCAAATGCTCCACTTGATCACACACAATAAATATATGTCAAATCAACAGTATCACCGTGGATCCATCAAATAATCACACTTAGCACTGTACGAGTGCCTAGTATAACTACTCATCATTGAGCACGTGTATATAACACTGTGCTTGCGCCCATTGCTGGAATGTTATACTCTGGAGGGAAGGATCCTACCCAAGCGCTAATCATAATCACATAGCCGAAATAGTGGGGCTTGGTGCACGCGTACCCTCAAATCAGTATAACTTAGCTCAATATGGGGCCTAGCATACACGTCACCTCAATATCAATATAACCGTTGAGGCATGCAACCTGATGCATATATCTATATCAATACGGCTCTATGGACCACATCATTCATCAATCCGCTCTCAATATGCAGACATCATCACAGAAACACAATCCAACAATATAACACAGAATATCATAATATACCTCAATATAGTTCAAACTCTAGTCACATACAAGGACACCAATAACATGTGGGACAACATATCAAAAGTGCACATAGATAGAGATATAACATGCAAAATCACTATCATGACTGTACATTGTGACTAGGGCTAAGGCAAATAGCTCAACATGGCGAAAATATCCCAATCATGTCTCAAACAATTAAGCAGGTAGTCTAGGCATGATTTCTAGCATGAATGATGTCCCACGTAGTCATATAAAAGGAGAAAATGTGATATCAAAGAAGCATGATAGCAAAAGAAGGCATATAATAGCCTAAGAACTACCTAGATCATGAATACCTCGATGAACGCACCCGCGACCGTCACCTAGCACGTGCGTCACCCCAACCATCTCAAATATCATAGTTCCTAGGATATTTACCCTCAAATCAAAGTTTAGATATGTTACTTCTAACAAGATAAATCAAACATAGTGCAAGCCAGACAATATTCTAGAAATGCCATTCTGCACGAATCAACCTCCGAACGGCTCAAAACTAGTTATAAGCAACTCAAAACATCAAATAATACCTTAGGAAACAAACCCAAGCGATAAAGGTCGAATCTTTAATCAAAAACTCAAAGTCAACAAAAAGATCAACCCAGGCCCGCACCTCGGAACCCAACCAAACATACAAATTCTGATAACCCATTCAAATATGAGTCCAACCATACTAATTTCATCCAATTCTGATTCCGAATCGATGTTCAAAATCCAATTATTCTCTTTAGAAACGTTTTTGACAAAAACCCCCAATTCTCCAATCAAAACATGAATCATTTAAAAAATTAAGTATTGTAAACATGTTAAAATAATAAATTGAGGATAGATACTGACCCGAATGAAAAGACAAGAAGAACGCCGCAAATATCACCTCAATTGGAGTTCTAGAACTCAAGATAGGCTCAAAATACCAAAAGAACGCAGTCTGGTTTTTTTATACACAGGGATTTCCGCTTTTGCGCCCAAAAATTCGCACCTGTGGTTTTCCAGCTGCCGACCCAATTTCGCATCTGCGAAGCACCAGCACCAGTTTTCTTCTCCGACACTAAAATGAGTATAACTCCCTCATACGATGTTGAAATGTAACGATTCATTTTGCTATGGCTTCATAATTACGATACAGATCTAATGCTTCAATAAAAATAGGATTTTGAGCACATTTACTTAATGTGGTACCACTTATGCTTGAAGAAACGACGTCAAAATATCAAAATCGAGCGCAACACAACCCAAACCTATCTGAAACTCACCTGAGCTCCTCGGGACCCCGTCCAACATACCAATAAGTCCCAAGACATATTACAGACATGTTGAAGCCCTTAAATACCCCATAACAACATCAAAACAACGAATCATCAATCAATCTTTTAAGTTCATAAACTTCAAACGTCGAACCAAGCGTCTAATTCAAGTCGAACCAATCTGGAATGAACCCAAATTTTGCATACCAGTTCAAATGACATATCAAACCTATTCCAAATCTCAGAACAATTATCCGAACCCGATAACATCGAGGTCAACTCTCAGTCAAACCTACGAACTTTTCAAACCTTCAAATTACCAACTTTCACCAAATAGTGTCGAAACCTTCTAGAAATATCCAAATGCAAATTCGGGCATACGTCCCAGTCGAAAATCACCATCCGGATCTAACGGAACCATCAAAACTCCAATCCGGGGTCAAACACACATAAGTCAAACTTGATCAACTCTTCCAACTTAAAGCTTCTTATTTAAGAATCATTCTTCCAAATCAATTTCGAACAACACGAAGACCAAAACCGACATTACGTGCAAGTCATAATACACCATATGAAGCTACTCATAACCTCAAACCACTAAATTGAGTGCAAATGCTCAAAATGACCGGGCGGGTCATTACATTCTCCCCCACTTAAATGTGCGTTCGTCCTCGAACGCGCTAAGAGCCATTCCAAAGCCATCGAGTCACCATATAACCTCACCATACATATACCCGTGGGTGATCCCACGTGGACCCAATCCTTATAAGCCTGACAACACAACCTAACTGATGATCCTTACTATAACCATAGTCCATAAATCTTAGAACCCCATTCCCAACTTCTGAAATTCATTATAAGACTTGATTCTTCCATCTATACACTATATAAGTTTGAGTAAGCCGAATCAAGCCATAACCGTAACCCAGCATATAATCACATGATATACCACATAACCCATATTCTCATAGCAATAACTTCCGACCATAATAGCTGCTCACTAACAAACCCAGCACCAGTATCAAACCTCATATCAAACAAAACCTTTTTATAAAACATCGTACACTACCAATGATGAAAGAAACACGCATAAACTCATAACCACTCATCATATTAGCAAGTCGTGGAGCTTTCTTGCCCGAGAAGAATCATTTCAAAATCCTAAGCTGACTAGAGATATTATTCTTCCAAACATACCTTAATTAAATCCGATAGCACATATTCCAGGTCCAATAACCTCACCTCATCTAGTACAAGTTTTTGAACCGACATTCCATGCAAATGCCATCTATAGCCACATACTGTGCAATCCATGCATCAAACATGGAACAACTCAAATATACCCAAAAATAGAAAGAGAATCAAATGAGAGAACCGTTCCACAAGCTCAACAGATACCACCACAAGCGCACTGCTATGAACACATCACACAAAGGAGAACCAAACCATACAAGATAAACACAAAGGATCATATCCCTACATAACTTTGTAGTGACGCGTGACCCAATCAAAACACTGATCCACATGAAATACCTTGAACCATGATGCTCATAATCAACAACCATATGCATATCAACAACAAATACATGATGTGCATGATCATAACCACGGAGAAACAGATAGAACAATATACCACAAATAGAAAAACCAAAACAAAGGCGTAATCAACCATTCAACAACCTAAAATCCATCTCGCTCGAATTCCGTTAATAGACCAAACAAAACTGTATCATATGTACATAGTCAACAGTCTCATAACCCATCCTAGCATAGAAGAGTAACTCATGGAACAAATCAGACATGAATAAGATAAACTCTAACCGATGACACACCCTTCAATAGTAGTTGTGTTGAGCAAACAAATCCAACCCGATGTTGAATACACATTCTCATTAGGCTTGCCAGTGTCCTCCAAATCGATCTTCATCCTCCCGAAATGAGTAGATAACCTTCTCAAAGATCTAGTGAAACCTATCCATACCTCATACCATCAGATGTCTAACACTGGCCATATCTTCACAGTCCACAACTAAGGAATAGTCCACCTCTGAGACTCTCAGTCTCGAAATCACAAGAATACAAAAATCTCCCTATCTGATCCTCACTCGAACACCCAAATGACTGACACGTCTCTCATGCACAATCATCTCATGAGAAATACTTCCATACTTCTTAAATGCTACATAACAAAATCTAAACATCAACAGTCGATCAACCAGGCAATTACCATAATTCCAGTCAAGCATCCGCAAGTAAAACATAATCCGCCTTTCTGAAATGCACACTCACCTCAGGTGATACCAAATAGTACCAGCATTTTCTAAACATCTGAAATCGTCTGTGCTGTGGAAAAGTTATGACCTTCCCTTTGAAACGGAACCGCAACCTTGTACATGTAAATCTCAATCCCACACGTCGCACCGCATCTATCATGCCATCAGATGAAAATGCGAGAATCACATTATCGTCTCTAAATCACCAGTAGAATACATATTTCATCAACCAGGAACCTTCCACCTGACCCCATCCAGGAGAAGACCACAACGCGCAACACACTCCTCATGCCTGTAGAAAGCTCTAGCCCAAGTTGTGGTCGAAATCATACAGAACTCTTAAAACCCCATTAGCACATCACCAAGCCATCAAACTGAATCCCTCTAATTCAACCAAGTCACGCAGGTTGCCAAATCCAAGAGTATTGACAGAAAAAAATCGGTAAGAGACCACATCATAGGAACGAAAAGAAACGATCATATATGTTACTATGTTGATCCAATATACCACCAAGATGACATATTTCTCTGAGTTCCTTCTGAATTGCCTTCAAGTTAACACTTCTCCTTGCTAGTACACTGCGATCCTTAGCCCAAAACTCACTACAAGAGATCCTAGCATGAAACCTCGTCATCCTAAAGCCCATAAGCCACTGTATACCGTCTTAGGTACCCAAAACTACAGCATCCGAGATACCCTCTCTGAAGAGACCTTATATAAATCCGACGTTATTTCTTTAACCTCTCTAATACTGAAACTTAGAATCTATAATGATAAAGAAATATCGTGAGTCTCGACACCATCCAATGTAAATCTCAGATCTTAGTCATTTACACATCCGAAATTCCTCAAATGACACATATGAATCTTGAACACATTAGAACCTTCTCGAGAGTCATCCACCCTATTCTAATCTCAAATACACCACCCAAACAAGCCGAACGACATGTGCTCCATTAGTACACAAACACCCTAAAGAAGTAATCTCACCTTAACACAGCCGAGTGTCTCTTTTTTCTTAGCACATTACATTCATCACGATTAACAAACCCAATTCATTCCAGGATTTCCATATCTATAAAGTGTAATACATCATGCACCCAGAAAGTTCCTTACTCGAGTCATTCTCGATATCAACCTCTTCAAGTCATAACCGATCTACAAGTATGCCTCAGACTAAAACTAACGTAACACATGACCATGCAATCTGATCGTCGATAGTATCCTCCCCCACTTGGCTCAAATCCATAGATCACAACATCCGATAACCCACAATACCCTTACTCCAATACTGCCATAATCCCACACTTCAATTCAACAAAACCCTTCATGAACTCATGTAGCACAAATCATAAAATACCTCAAATCTTTTGTTAAACGCACATTCATTCTTTTGATAGTCGAGCCAACCTACTCAAGCGATCAAAACCCAATTGCAACACATATAACCCACTGGTAGAAGAAAAACTCTCCACAGATACATCTGACGATCGCAAAACACACACTTAAATTCTGCTCACTAGTCAAATATAGTATAGTATAATATCATACCCACAGGGATTGGATTTAAACAGTATTATTGTAGTTTCTAGCTTGATTCCTATCCAAGATGATCAACAATTTAGATGCATATGAATTCTAACTAAAATTAACTGCGAATTTAAAGCTATTGACTAATGATAATCGAAATAAGGGACGAGCATGAAAGTTATCAGTGGGAGAAAATAGGGGTTGATAGGATAGGTGTAAGATAATTGTTTGGGCTCTAACTCTAGATAATTCACTTCTAATGTTCAAGTGAGTCTTTCGAATTCACTCAATTATTAGTTTACACATTCAGCAGAACTCCTCTCTCGATTAAGTCTCAACCTCACGAGATGAACCAATTTAAGCTCAGTGAAGATATGCAAGAATGCGCAGTGGATTGGTCTTTAGGAGAACCTCTCTCGATTATCCTCCTAACTAGGTTTAATCACTGATTCAACTAGCCTCTTTCGTTTACTAAGAAGAATTAATGAACTCAAACAACAATATAATGCAAAGATATCACAAGTTATGCCTCTCTCAATTACATGAACAAGTGAATATAGATGCAACAACTAAATCATCCAACAACGATTCAATGCATCAAACCCTAAATGGAACTACTCCGTAGATATGGAGTAATACATCACAAATATAATTAAAAGATGGGAAAACATAAATCCAATCCAAACTCGGGTCTTGAGTGAGGAAGGAATGATGAAATCCTTGTACTTTTGTTCTTCCAACTCTTTCTTAGCCTCCTTAGGTCGAATGTGTGTCAAAAGTCCAGAAAATAATATTTTTCCATGTATTTATATCAAGTAGGGTCGGGCCCAGATGAAACCACATTTTCCTAGCCGAAATAGGATATTTATTCTATAAACAATACACAGGCGCGCCGCATGGGGCGACACGCCATGCAGGGCATTACTGAGGAAATCCAGAGAGCTCAATAATTGACAGGCAACAGGATTTGGGCAGCCGTGGCGCCCCACGCGCCGCTATGGGGTTTTCTTAGAGTACGGATCAAACTTCAATTATTGATGTCTAGACTTGGTCCTCGACCCTCGAACACGATCTTGGATTAATCCCTTGTGCTTCTACTCAGACATCAAAGCTCCAATTAGCGCCACAACATCTACATAACTCGAAATCAATCCTACAAGGCATAAAACACACAATTAGTGCAAAATACTATCAATTAAAGCTCAAACACAAGTAAAGTGCAGTGAATTAGAGTGCAATAAGCAACTAAAATACGAGATTATAGCCTACCATCAACACCCCACCCTTAAACCAGTGCTCGTCCTCGAGCAATCAAACTACACTTTATATAAACACGACCTTTTTAAACAACTCTCCTAACTCATCACACCAAGAATATTTAAAATAGATTAAAAACAATACCGTAACATCCTCGCTTTAAGATTTGACTCAAAAGCACCATGCATTTTTCAAAACCCGCTAACTTACTCTAACGCAGAGGTCAACGACATTACCTTTCCTTCATGAATCAAGTGCCCTCATACTACAATAGAGAGTAGTTCCACACATAATAAAATTTAAGAACAATTAGGAACTCAAGATAGAAAGAATTCGCTCACTCTCAGAAACAACATTTATATGCCACAAAAGGTGTACCATAGGCTTGCTCGTAGTGTAATACTCTACTACTTGAGCTTATTCAGTCAAGGATCAAGTAGGACTTTATTTGGTTGTAATGTAGGCTGCGGGATGGGTAGGATACATTTAGATATAAGAGTGACTACACCTCCCTAAGTACTTTAATACATAATTAATCGTTTAAAACCCCACACTTATATCAAACCATAACTCCACCTTCACATCATTATACATCAACTCCCAACTTCTTTAAGCACAAATACATCAAGAGTTACCACTATCAAGGAATATTATTTTTCACAATCATACACTTAATTTTTCTTTTCTTTTTTTTTTTTTTCAATTCAAGTGGCTCTTACTTTTTCAAAACAATGCACCTTTCTCCTATTTCAATAGTTACACTCAAAATCCAAACCAACCACCCCACACTTCACCTTTTAAAAAGTTCATAAAAAGTTCAAGTGCTCACAAGAGGTATAAGGTTCAAATAGATAGTCAATTCAAATAAATGGGTAGGGCTTGTAATGAGGTTGCCAAAGAAACAGGATTACGGGCTCAAAGGGGTTAACTAAGATACTTAACAATTAGGTGGGTAAAACATATATCTTGCTCAACAAAGGAATGACTATATCACTTCCAAGACTGACTAAAACTACTATTTCGCTTTGCAAACACACGGGGCAAGTTCTAGACATCAAATGCAATGCAAAGAATACACAAAACCTCACACACACATGGCACATAACTCACTCAAGATTAGACTATCAAGACACTCTAGTCAAAGCATTTAAGCAAAGTTAAGATCATACAATTTAAGGTACTTACACAAGAGTCAAAAACTGAGCCTAACCGTCACAACTAAAGCACTCACTATTCTCAAGGCATAATAAAGTCAAGAGATATCTCTTTCAATTCAAATCACAGCACAAGGTTTCCTACTCTTAATAAAATAAAAGCTAACTACACCCGGTTCAAACAAAACCTATGGAAAAGAACCGCGGCAAAACAAAAAACCAAGGGGGAATTATTACACTACCTAACAAAAGAAAATCTTTTTGTCTTTTTTCTTCGACTTTAAACCCTCAAGAAACCTGTCACAAATATCCATCATCAAGAAAAAACGAAAATTTTAAAAAATTTATGATTTTTTCAATTTTCTATCTCCAACTACTATAACTAACACATATACATACATAAAAATATCCCCTACCCCATACTTTAAGTTGTGGCATATCCCCATGACACACAATTAAAAGCATAAGGTAAAGAAAACTTCCCTGAATATCTAGTCGGGGTCTGAGTCGAATTCGGGCTCCATTCCTCTCGCCCGAACTAATGCACACACCCATGCAAACAACTTCTTCTCCGCCTTTTTGGGGTACACACCACACTTAGCTTTATCACTCACTACAGCCTTCTCTTTCGAGCCCTTCACTTTCCACTCAACACTCACAGCAGGTTTTTTCTTTTTGCACCCCCTTTTCTACATCCATCTTGAAAGTCACAGTCTCCTCACCCACTCTAAGCATGAGTTTCTCTCATGTATATCTAATGTCGCTCTACTCGTTGCTAAGAATGGTCTTCCTAGTATGAGGGGGACCTCCTTTTTTTCCTCCATGTTTACCACCACAATATCCATAGGAAATATGAACTTATCCACCCAAACTAGCACATCTTCTATTATCCCCTTGGGTATTAGAGTCGTTTGGTCTGACATCTCCGAAGATATTAGCACCGACCTTATCTCTCCAACCTCCTTCTCTAATTTCTTGTAAATAGATAGAGGAATTAAATTAATTGAAGCACCAGAATCATATAAAGACTTATCAAAATTTATAGTTCCTAATGAGCAAGGTATAGTAAAACTCCCTAGATCTCCACACTTTTGTGGGAGTGTATTTGGCAATATCGTGTTGCAATACTCTGTAAGCTTCACCACTACGGTCTCCTCTATTTTCCTCTTCTTCGTCAGGATCTCCTTCAAGAACTTAACATAGATAGGCATTTGTGATAGTACTTTTGTGAATGAAAAATTTACATGAACTTTTTTCAGCACATCCAGAAATCTCTCAAACTGCTTGTCCAGCTTTTCTCTATATAACTTTTTAAGGAAAGGTAGAGCAGGCATATGTTTGCTCTCCTCATATTCCTCCCTTCTCGATTTTTCTTCCTTCTTCTTTTTCTCAACTTTCATTGGGCCTTTCTTCATTTTATCAACATCATTCTTCCGATGCTCCCCACTTTTTTTTTCAAGTAGCACATCTTTTTGGATCGGGGTGGGGTCTTTCAACACTTGCCCACTTCTCAAGGTTACAACATTCACTGTTTCTTTGGAATTTCTTTCAGTATCAGCGGGGAGAGTTCCTGGAACCCTCTCAGATAACTCATCAAGAATTGTAACTATCTCCTCTGGAGTCTTCTTTATCAATGGGCCTCCAGCTGCATTGCTTAATGTTCTACGTGAGGCCGGTATAAATTCATCCAAAAAGTCCTGGAGTTGCATCTAGAGTTCAATTCCACTATGTTGACACTTTCTAACAATCTCCTTAAACCTCTCCCATGCTTCAAAAACAGTTTCAATTTCTTTCTGACAAAAGTTATGGATTTCTCTTCTAAACTTGCCTGTCTTAGCTGAGGAGAAATATTTGTCAAGGAATTTTCTTATCATCTCCTCCCATGTTCTGATCGATCCTGTGGGCAAGCTTCGAAGCCACTACTTTGCATCATCTTTACATGAAAAGGGGAATGCCCACACTGCATCTTCTGACACCCCATTGTATTGAAAGGTGTTCATAATCTCCTCGAAGTCCATTAGATGTGTGTTTGGATCCTCGTTTGGCTTCCCTATGAAGACACATCAATTCTGAAGGGTTTGAAGCAACCCTTGCTTCAACTCAAAATTGTTTGCTGCAATTGGAGGCGGTCTAACACTTGACAATCCTTGATTGTAGACTGGTCTAGCATAATCGCCAAGTGGTCTCCCAGACCCGGGAGCTATATTGCTGAACTGGTCTGCAACCAAGGGTTGATTTTGAGCAATTCTCTAACCCATCTCTTCTTCATAGATCATCTATGCATCTCTCATAGCTGCTTCCTCAGAATCCCGTGCAGCTTGTTCTCATCATTGTGTTGCTTCTCTCGCAGCCAAATCTACATTATCATCACCGTTTCCAGCCATAGTTTCTTTGGTTGAGGATTACCCAATCTTTTATCCCGTCTCGGTGAGATTTCTTCCCTTCCTCAGCTGTCGTAGTTGTTTTTCTATATCTGGCTCGTACGGTAGCACTTTTTTCGCAGATGCTCGAGTCATGCACCAATCTTAACCTATAATCTACGCATAGTAAAAACAACCAAACGTAAAAACGGAAAAATAAAATAAAAAGAAAAAAAATTCCTGAATTAGCACTAAAAACTATTGCAAATACCACTGATTGCCAATCCCTGATAACGGCGCAAATATTTGACGATCGCAAAACACACTTAAATTATGCTCGCAAGTCTAATATAGTATAGTATAATATAATATCGTATCCATAAGAATTGGATTTAAACAGTATTCTTATAGTTTCATACTTGATTGCTATCCTAGATGATCAAATATTTAGATGTATATGATTTATAACTAAAATTAACTATGAATCTAAAGCTATTGACTAATGACAATCGAAATAAGGGATAAGCAAGGAATTTATCAGTGGGAGAAAATAGGGGTTGATAACATAGGTGTAAGATAATTGTTTGGGCTCTAACTCTTGATAATTCACTTCTAATATTCAAGTGAGTTTTTCAAATTCACTAAATTATTAGTTCACACGTTCAACGAAACTCCTCTCTCGATTAAGTCTCAACCTCACGAGATGAACCAATTTAAGCTCAGTGAAGATATGCAAGAATGTGTAGTGGTCTGGTCTTTAGGAGAACCTCTCTCAATTATCCTCCTAACTAGGTTTAATCGCTGATTCAACTAGCCTCTTTTGATTACTAAGAAGAATTAATGATCTTAACCAACAATATAATGCAAAGATATCACAAGTTATGCCTCTCTCGATTACATGAACAAGTGAATATAGATGCAATAATTAAATCATCCAACAATGATTCAATGCATAAAACTAGAGTTATAATCCACAAACAATCATCAATACACCAAATCCATCAAACCCTAAATGGAACTACTCTATAGATATGGAGTAATTCATCACAAATATAATTAAAAGATATGAAAACATAAATTCAATCCAAACTCGGGTCTTGAGTGAGGAAGGAATGATGAAATCCTTGTGCTTTTGTTCTTCCAACTCCTCCTTAGCCTCCTTAGGTCGAATGTGTGTCAAAAGTCCAGAAAATAACATTTTTTCTTGTATTTATACCAAGTAGGGTCAGGCCCAGACGAAATCACCTTTTCCTAGCCGAAACAGGATATTTACTCTATAAAAAATACACAAGCGCGCCGCATGGGGCGACGCGCCATGCCGGGCATTAGTGGGGAAATCCAGAGAGCTCAACAATTGATAAGTAGCAGGATTTGGGCAGCCACGGTGCACCACACCCCGCCCTACGCATCGCGGTTGTGGGGTTTTCTCAAAGTACAGATCAAATTTTGATTTTTGACGTCCAGACTTGGTCCTCGACCCCGAAACATGATCCCGGCTTAATACCTTAGGCTTCTACTTAGACTTCAAAGCTCCAATTAGCTCGAATTAGCTCCACAACATCTACATAACTCGGAATCAATCCTACAAGGCATAAAACACACAATTAGTGCAAAACGCTATCAATTAAAGCTCAAATACAAGTAAAGTGCAGTGAATTAGAGTGCAATAAGCAACTAAAATCCGAGATTATAGCCTACCATCAACATTATAGGGATCACACAACCTCAGAACATTTTGCAGGAGATAACCCACCTACTTAGCCTCAACTGGCACCCTTCTATGACCCCATCATGGTCACAATCACTATGTGATCACTTAATCTTCCCGAGTCTAAACTCGCCAGGAAGACATAAGAGTCTACTTCATCACACACATGAACAACTTGAAAGATCCCTCTACGCACTCATAACTTGAGACTGTACAACACATCAAGACAGAAATCGAGCACCCAATAGTCCTATTTATATCCAAAAAAATCTCTTCTCATCACATACAAGGCATCTGAACACATTCCGTAGTCACATCATACCCATCATATAGCTATCCAACCTCTCACCGAGCCACCAATCCCACCCTTAGGGATACTACCAGGCATATGAGTCCAAAAATACATACTCACACAACTAAACCACCAAGTCGAAGCTACGGTCTGAACCTGGCCTCAAGTCCTTAAGATTGGCCTAACACCACAACATGGAGAACATATCTCGCACCTCATCCATGACATCACACGTCGTTAGTGCATAACTGATATTGAGTTCTCAACATCACGTATGAGTTAGTAGGAGGAGTTCAAAGAAATACGCTTCAAGCTAAATCAATGTCAGACGATAAGGAAAGATAGATGTGAAACTTTCCTACATGCCATGTAGCCTCTCGAATATAGGTATGGATGTCATCATACTGATCCGCAAGACTCTACTAGATATTTGCTCATGAATCGTAGAACCTATGAACATAGAGCTCTAGTACCAACTTGTCACGATCCAAAATCTAACTAGTCATGATAGCACCTAACTCAACCCGCTAGGTAAGCCAAGTAACATTCAACACAATTCATATGAGAATAATAAGAGCAAAAGAGTAAAAAGACTGGACTTTTATTTAAACTCCCAAGGATTGGTAGTACAAGTCATGAGTTTCTAAGACTCAAAATTTACAATGTTTGATACGTAAATCAAATTTCAAAAATCTAATGCTGCCAAGGACAAGTTGCAGCTATCACCAGAACGCAGGTACATCTTCAGTGCTAGCGCCCGCCATACACAGCAACATCAACTCTAAGATTTGCACGTAATGTGCAGAAGTGTAGTATGAGTACAATCGATCATATGTACTCAATAAGTAACAAACCTAACCTCAAGTTGAAAGCAGTGACGAGCTCAAAAAAAGGTCAGTGTACATCATCAATAGCCAATAACAATTCATAACAGTATGGTGAAGATAGTAAAGGAATATAAATCAAGAGATGTAAGGCTCAGCTCGTTCACATATACAGGAAAGTAGACATGCTTTTCAAGTATAATAGTCCAAGTCTAAATCTAACCAGAGTGGTAAATTAAACATGAGTTTATCAAAATGAACTGTGTTTTTTTTTCAATTACAACATCAGATAAGACATTACATTTACCAGTTAGCATGAAGAAAATGCATCTTTATGCCTACATGTCAAATATACATATTAAGTTATCAAATGTCATACCAATGCCTAGCATGAGGAAGGTACATCTCTATGCCAACATGTCAAATATTCATGTCAATTAATCAAATGTCATACCACTGCCTAGCATGAGGAAGGTACATCACTATACCTATATGTAAAATATACTTGTCAAGTAATCAGTCTCACAGTGAAATCATTAAGATCACACAATCTTAGTACACTTCAGGTGCCTGGCTCAAATCCGCCACTTGATCACACATAATAAATATATATCAATTCAATAGTATCACCGTGGATCCATCAAATAATCACAGTTAGCACTGTAAGGGTGCTTAGCATAACTGCCCATCATCGAGAACGTGTATATAATATAGTGTCTGCGCCCACTGCTGGCATGTCACACTCTGGAGGGTCGGATCCTACCTAAGCGCTAATCATAATCACAAAGCCTAAATAGTGAGGCCTGGTGCATGCGTAGCCTCAAATCAATACAGCTTAACCCAATGTGGGGCATGGCATACGCATCACCTCAATATCAATATAACCGTTAAGGCGTGCAACCTGATCCATATATCAATTTAATACAGCTCTATGTCCCACATGATTCATCAATCCGCTCAAGTCTCAATATGCAGACATCATCACAGAAACACAATCCAACAATATAACACGGAATATCACAATATGCCTCAATACATTTCAAACTCATGTCACGTACAAGGACACCAATAACATGTGTGACATCATATCAAAAGTGCACATAGACAGAGATATAACATGCGGAATGACTATCATGATTGTACAGTGTGATAGGGCTAAGGCAAATAGCTCAACATGGCGAAAATAGCCCAATCATGTCTCAAACAATTGAGCAGGTAGTCTAGGCATGATTTCTAGCATGAATAATGTCCCATGTAGCCATATAAATGGAGAAAATATGATATCAAAGATGCATGATAGCAAAACAAGGCATATAATAGCTTAAGAACTACCCAGATCATGAATACTTCGGTGCATGCACCCGCGACTGTCACCTAGCATGTGTGTCACCCCCAACCCATCTCAAATATCATAGTTCCCAAGGATATTTACCCTCAAATCCAAGTTTATATATGTTACTTACCTCGAAATCAAATACCTAGCAAGCCAAACAATACTCTAGAAACTCCATCCCATGCGAATCAACCTTCGAGCGGCTCGAAACTATCCAAAATCAACTCAAAAACAAATAATGCCTTAGGAACAAACCCACGCATAAAGGCCGAATCTTTAATCAAAAACTCAAAGTCAACCAAAAGGTCAACCCGGGCCAGCACCTCAGAAACCAACAAAATTTACAAATTCCGATAACCCATTCGAATACGAGTCCAGCCATACTAATTTCATCCAATTCCGACTCTGCATCAATGTCCAAAATCCAATTATTCTCTTTAAAAAGGTTTTTGATAAAAATCGCTAATTCTACAATTAAAATATAGATTAATTCAAAAATTAAATACTTTAATCATGTTAAAATATAAATATTGAGGTTATATACTAACCCCCATAGAAAGACGAGAAGAACGCCGCGAATATCACCTCAATCGGAGCTCTAGAACTCAAGATATGCTTAAAATACTAAAAGAACGTAGTTTGATTCTTTTATACACAAGTATTTCTGCTTTTACACCGAAACATCCGCACCTGCAGTTTTTCAGCTGTCATTTCCGCTTTTGCGGATCATTTTTCGCACCTGCAGGGTCGCAGATGCGGACCCAACGTCGCATATGCGGAGCACCAGCACCAACTTTCTTCTCCGACACTAAAATGAGCATAACTCCCTCATGCGATGTCAAAATTTGATGATTCTTTTTGTTATGGCTCTGTAATTATAAATGATTCAATAAAAACATTATTTGGAGTTCATTTGGTTAATATGATACCTCTTATGCTTGAAGAAACGATGTCGAAATATCAAAAACGGGCGCAACACAACCGAAATCTATCTGAAACTCACCCGAGACTCTCAAACCCTGTCCGAACATACCAATAAGTCCCAAAGAATAATACGGATCTACTCGAGGCCTTAAATCCCATATAACAGCATCAAAATTATGAATCATCGATCAAGATCAATCTCTTAAATTCATAAACTTCAAACTTCGAACCATGTGTGTGATTCAAGCCTAACCAATCCGGAATGAACCCAAATTTCGCATACATGTTCCAAATGACATATCAAACCTATCCCAACTCTCGGAAAAATAATTTGAACCCGATAACATCAAAGTCAACTCCCGATCAAACCTATGAACTTTCCAAACCTTCAAATTGCCAACATTGATAAAATAGTATCGAAACCTTCTAGAAATATCCAAATAAAAATTTGGGCATACACCCAAGTCCAAAATCACCATCCACACCTAACAAAACCATTAAAACTCCGATCTGGCGTCAAATATACAAAAGTCGAACATGGTCAGCTCTTCCAACTTAAAGCTTCCTATTTAAGAATCATTCTTTCAAATCAATTCCGAACAAATCGAAGACCAAAACCAACGATACACGCAAGTCATAATACACCATATGAAGCTACTTATAACTTCAAACCATCGAACTGAGTGCAAATTCTCAAAACGACTAGGCAAGTCGTTACACATGTAGTGAGTAAAAATTTAAAGCAAGACTATTCCATTCCTAGAAAACTATATACAATAGGATATGCAAAGTAAATTAATAAAAGATCTTTTTGGTGTTTAATTGAATGAATAGGATTCGAAATAAACTATAAAGAAAACTTTGATTTATAATTAAAACCAAGTGATTTAACTATACAAAGTTAGTCTTAATTGAATACATCTAAATAAAGGTAGAGAATTATCTTTGAATAAAATAGCTATCAATTAACTTAAAAGAAATAATCGAATAAAGTAAAATAATTTATCATAAATATGGGAGCATAAGAAAGAATTATCTACACAAATCTTATATGATAGGATGACTAAGGTTCTATCCTAAAGGGTTAGTTGAGTAAAAAATCAATAGAGAACAAGAAAGATTTGCCAATGATATACAAGAGAAGATTTATTTTTAGTGAAAGAGTATGTGTAAAAGAAAAAAAAAATTGTCCCTATGATTAAAACTTCGCCTAAGGCTATTACTTTAAATCATATTATTAGATAAATAATTATTAACAAAAATGAATCTAAGTGTCACAGTATGAGATATGGTAAGAGTAGAGAAAAATCTCATGATAATTAAATATACTAAAATTGAGACTAAACACAACTAAATTATTCACAAGCCCAAATTTCCTCGTGTAGTTGGATTAACTACGTGAACACGAATTAAGTTAATCAAACCAATTGCAAGAACATGTCTAAGGCCAAAGTATTTGATGTGAACTATTAATAGCTAAGGCTAGACATCTAAATTTATTTAAAATAAACATGATATTCTAGGTGTAATCGATAGAGCTAATAAATACCTAAAAGAATAAGTAAAGCGATATTATAACTAGAGTTCTACTATACTTTTATTTGAGTACATTCTAGAATCAGTAGTACGAAACTGTGATGACCCGATAGGTCGTTTTGAGTACTAGTTTTAATTTTTATGATCTGAGACCTCCCGTAGCTTCATTTAATATTTTTTGGTTTGCATGCATGGTCTGTGTCGCTTTTCGAAAAGCGTTTATATGAAATTTTGAAGAAAATAAAAAATTTGACAAAAAATAAGGTTAGAGTTGACAACGATCAACATTTTGGGTAAACAACCCCGGATCGATATTTTGACAATTCTGGTAGGTTCGTATTATGATTTTGGACTTATGAGTATGCCCAAAATTTAATTCGGATATTCCTAGGTTGATTATGCTTGTTTTGCCGAAAGATGGCAATTTGAAGGTTAAGAAATTCACCAGGTTAGACCATGGATTGACTTTATGGTTACCGGGTTTGGATTTTTTTTTATGGAACTTTGAATAGGTCTATTTTCCTCTTTGAAACTTGTCAGCAAAATTTGGTGTAATTCCGAGTTAGTTTGATAGGAATCGGACGCTTGGTTGTGTTTCTAGCTACTCTTGAGTTTCCTTTTGAATTTCATATGTTTTGATATCGAATTCGTGATTCCGAATGTTATTTTGGTGTTTTAATAGCACGGTCAAGTTTATATGATGTTATTACATTTGTGTGCATGTTTGGTATAGAGCTTGAGGGGCTCGGGTGAGTTTCGGGTGTGTATCGGATGAGTTTTGGATGATTTGAGATAGCTGGTGTGCTTCAGTTCTGGTGTTGATATACAGATGTCGCATTTGCGAGGTCTGGCTCTCATTTGTGAGTCTCGCTTTTGCGAATAAGGTTTCGCATTTGCGAGCATGTGTTAGAGGTTGGGACTTCGCAATTGCGAAGAAAGAGTCGCTTTTGCGATGGTTGCTGGCTTCGCTTTTGCGACTCTGGCATCGCATTTGCGATGCACTATAATGTTTGGCATCTTCGCATTTGTGAAGCTTGGCTCGCATATGCGAAGGGGTTGGCCTTTCTTAAATGAGAAGGTTATGTCACATTTGCGACTTTTGGGCTTTTGACGAGATGATTGCATTTGTGATCCGTGCTACGCCTTTGTGGTGTTCGCAAATGCGAACAAGAGTTCGCAATTGCGATACATGCAGCTGGATAAAAGATGAGGAAAGCGGGAGTTAGCTCATTTTACACTATTTCTCAACTCTAAACATACTAGAGGCGATTTTTGAAGAACGTTTTCTTTCCAAATTTATTGGTAAGCAACTCTCTCACTTTCTTCCAATTCCCCTTACTTTTCATGAGTTTTTAACATCAAATCTAGGATTTTCATGGTAGAAACTAGGGATTTGGGTTGAAATTGAGGATTTTGTAAAATTGAGATTTAGACCTCAAATTGTGGTCGGATTTCGAAATAAATCACATAACCAGGCTCGGGTGAATGAGTAATAGGGTTTTGGTCCGAATCTCGGGTTTTGACCAAGGAGGCCAGTGGTTGACTTTTGTTGACTTTTTTCAATATCATTAATGATCGAATCGTTTTTACTCATGGGTAGTTTCTAAAGCTTATTTTGAATTATTTGAACCATATATGGATAGATTTGATTGGTTTGGAGGCTAATTCTAAAGGAAAAGTTGTGGTTGAGCATTGATTTGGTTACAGCAGAGGTAAGTGTCATGGTTAACTTTGACTTGAGGGAATTATAACTTGTTGGTCTATTTTCTACGTGAATTATGTGTGGGGATGGCGTATATGTAAGGTGATGAGTATATATGTGTTGTCATTAGGTTAAAGCATGCGGGTAGAAATTATTTTATTTTACTATGTTGTTCCATTGACTATGTTTTCCATGCCTTAGCTAGATTATTATTTTTTTAATTGTTCGCCCTCGTATTTATTGTTTATTTTGGAGTTGTTGAAATATTGAAAGTCTAGTTTGCCTATCATGACACTATAATTGAAGTGAAATTTGCTTCCCACCTCGCATTGCTATTGTGGATTAGTGTTGTTGCTTGGTGAGGAAGAGTGAAAAGCATGAAGGGTGTTGTCGTGCCTTATTTGCATATTACTATCATTGATTGAGAGATTGTGAGGATTAAAGCACGAAGG
Source organism: Nicotiana tomentosiformis (assembly GCF_000390325.3). Classification (NCBI taxonomy): domain Eukaryota; kingdom Viridiplantae; phylum Streptophyta; class Magnoliopsida; order Solanales; family Solanaceae; genus Nicotiana; species Nicotiana tomentosiformis. Next base: position 138,097,445 of record NC_090812.1, read on the forward strand.
GTGATGCCGTGCACTTGATTGCTTATTATCATTTATTATATCATGTGATAAAGAGAGTAAAATAGAAGGGTGATGCAGTGTCATTTCATTTATCACATCATTATTATATGGTGAGGATGAGAGTAAAAGCACGAAGGATGATCCCTGCCATTGCATTTATGATATTACATGGTGAGGATGAGAGTAAAAGCATGAAGGATGATGTCGTGTCATTGTTGATTTCATTATTTTATTTGATGTCTGGATTGGTGATTTAATCAGTTGCATTGTAGTTTATTTCGTAAAAAGGCTACTTGGTGATTTTGTACTTGACATTCTTCTTGCACTTTTCTTTCTACATATTCCCTCCCCATTATTATGTTAAATGCCCTATTTGTTGTTTCTGTTGCTTTATGTATAGACTTGCACATGATCTTAGTAGGTGTCTTGTCATAGCCTTGTCACTACCTCGTCGAGGTTAGGCTCGACACTTACAGAGTGCATTGGATCGGTTATACTCATGCTATACTTCTGCATTGCTTGTGCAAATACTAGTGTTGGTCTCATCGATGTTTAGTGGTGCATTGGGATTTAGCTCATTTCTTTCAAACTCTCAACCCTAAGCACCCTAGAGGTGATTTTCCCAAGAGATTTTCTTTCTAAATTCATTGATTTGATTGGTTTCGAGGCTTGTTCGAAAGGCAAGGCCGTAGTTGAACTTTGAGTTGATTGCGGAGTGAGGTAAGTGTTGGGTCTAACATTGATTTGAGGGAATTAGGAACCCTTGAGCTATGTGCTATGTGAATTACATGTGTAGCGGCGCATATGCGAGGTAACGATATATGCCATTAAATTACTTGTTTCCATGCTTTTCCGTATTTCATTATGTCACGCCCCGAACCTAGGAGCGAGACAAGCACCCCGTGCCTCACCTAACCTGGCGTACCAAATTGCGACTAAGGGACTCTGAACACATAATGTCATACTTTGACCATGGGGCCACCTTGCAAGACAATTTGCGAAGCAAAATATAAAACTGAATGGAAACTAACACTAACTAAATATCAATATAAAGCTAGGCCGACAAGGCCGTCATAGCTACTACAGCTGACAAACCACCAATTTATACAAACCCAACATACTGCACTAACCAACAGGATATGCCTACAAGCCTCTACTGATAGATGTACTGTGATCGGAACAGGGCCCCGACCTACCCATAACATATATACAGATATACATAAGATGTACACAAAACTCTAGTCCTGGCAACTCCGAAAGACGTGGAGCTTACCGATCAGGCGGAACTCGGAAAACACCTACTGAGGAGGTCTACCCGTCTGTCTGTCTGAACCTGCACGCATGAAATGCAGCGCCCCCAAAAAGGGACGTCAGTACGAAATAATGTACCGAGTATGTAAGGCAATAAAATAACTGAAATCTGAAACTGAACTGATAATATGATAACTGAAATTAACTGGGAGTCAAAGATGATCTGGAGATATACTTACCTGCTGATACTGACTCAACTCCTTCAATATAGTAAGTAAAATAATTGTACGGCCTTATAAGGCTCGGTATATATAACTGCTCTGCCATAGTAGGCTCGCTTATAGGCGCTCGGCCATACTAGGCTATGTATCTCGACCATGCTGGGCTCGCTCATAGGCGCTCGGCCACAGTAGGCTCGGTATATAACTTTCCATCTGATCAGAGGTTGCCCAATAGGGGCCTGCCCATCGATTATAGCTCGATGGTAATGAAAATACTGTAATACTGTATATATAGGCTTGCTGCTCTCTTGACTGAAAGAAGACAATACTAAAATTGAATATAGAGTCTCGATAAGGAATAATATTGTAACTTATGAGACTAGAATAGTGTGAATAAATTCATGAATATGAACTTCTCTTTTTGTCTCATTACTAACACATGTAGCTACGAGATCATGCCAAAATGAAGGAAGGCTTAGCCTTAACATACCTTATCACAATCTTTTCAATCACCAAGTTGAACTCACCTCTTCGCACCTTAATCTACAAGAATGATAATAATACTATCGTTAAGTTACGAAAGGTACAACTATCGCACAACGAACAACAAACCTATTTTGTATTAAAACGGGCAGCATCTCCCCTATAATATGCCCTTCCTCCAACTTCAAGATAACACCAACAATACAAGGACAGAACAATAACAACATATATACATCATTTTCCAGCCCTATATACACCATCAAATACTACAAAACAGCCCAACACACCCCAATCTCTTCGTACACAAAACGACCACCGTAGTAGTGTCAAACGACCCGAAAATGTTATGACGAACGACCAGCCAACCACCCTACATTTATATGGTATTTATAAACCCCCTTCCTCCTCCAAAACTCCACAAAATAGTAATAAAACACGCAGCCCAACAGCAACACAAAACAGTCCACAAAACAGTCCGCTACAAGTGAATAACTCGAACTCACGGCTTCCGATCACCGTCCCGTGAGTTCTTACAAGTATAGAACGACTTACCATGAATTTACAGCAGAAAAAATGGATGAAAGAGAGCAGTAAACTCACCTTATTTGTTGGATAACTCAGCTCCTATCTTGGTTCTTCAAACTCTAAGTTTTACCTCCAATTGGAACTTGAAAGGGAGAGAAAATCAATTAGGGTTTATGGGAAATTTTTGGGAGGATTCTTTGCAGAGCTTATGTCTGGTTATTATGCTCTATTTTAAGTCTAATATATGAAGAAAATAGTCCCTTAAAAGGCCTCTTTGGACGACCCGAAATGGCCCATTTTTGGGCTTTCATTTAAGCAAGTAGGTGACACACCTACTTGTCACCTAGCAGCTTGCGCAGTATCGCAAAAATGCACATATCTCTCTACTCCGATGTCGTATTGACAAATGGTTTAATGAGTTGGAAAATAGACTCATAGATCTTTAATTTGATGGGTGGAACACACCATAACTCTAAGTATATTGGGAGAAAATTGCAGTTACATTTGACCCAAAGTTTCAGTAAAACTTATGAATGTAACTTGTGATGACTTTCATCGACTTTTGTTCCACAACTCGCTTGACTTAAAAACATAACACACGGATGTAATACGACTAATATAAATCATAACATAATCTCTTTATCATGTTAATCACCCTAGTCTCACCCCAAAGGCACATGTTATAACATTCCCAACTTGTCGACTTTCGATGAAACATTGTTTTATTTAATTGCTTTAGCTTCTGAACTGTCCAACCCTCTTTGTACTTGTTGTTCATGATCTTCAATATTTGTAACCTCAGAGGTAACATGATTAACTTACTTTATATACTTTTAAATATTATCTCATTTTTTTGTCCTACATTAGTTTGCTTACGATGCATTTTTACATACGAAAATATAGGGTGTAACATCACTCCCCCTTGGGAACATTCGTCCTCGAATGTTTACTCTTGGAGACTTTGGAAACTTTTTCCAGAGTATCCTTCGTACACTAGGTTAAAACCAACCTGCACGTAGCCAGAAACATACTATGCATGCCACACATGGCCAATCTTTATAAATAGCAGCAATTCGCCTCTGTCGCAAATTCAACTCTTTCTGCTTGAAAATATATTGTAGGCTTTTATGATCAGTAAATATATCAACATGAACACCATATAAATAATGCCGCCATATCTTAAGTGCATGGACAACCGCAGCTAACTCGAGGTCGTGGGTCGGATAATTCCTCTCGTGCTTCCTCAACTGCCTTGAAGCATATGCAATTACCTTCCCATGTTGCATCAGGACACATCCTAACCCGACACCTGATGCATCACAATACACGGCATAACCCTCTAGACCCTCTGGAAGTGTTAGAACTGGAGCTGAGGTCAACTTGTTCTTAAGCTCTTGGAAACTCCGCTCACAAGCCTCTGTCCATTGAAACTTAGTTTCTTTCTGTGTCAACTTCGTCAATGGTGCCGAAAGGGAAGAAAAACCCTCTACGAACCTCCGATAGTATCCTGCTAAGCCTAGAAAGCTACGAACCTCTGTCGGAGTGGTAGGTCTAGGCCAAGATTTCACGGCCTCAATCTTCTGAGTGTCCACCTTTATCCCTTCATCTGATACAATATGCCCCAAGAATGCTACAGACTTCAACCAGAACTCACATTTAGAAAACTTAGCATACAACTTATGATCACGGAGGGTTTGGAGTACCGCTCGCAGGTGGTCCGCATGCTCATCCTCTGAACGGGAATAAACCAGAATATCATCAATAAATACTATCACGAACAGATCTAAAAATGGCCGGAATAGGCTATTCATCAAGTCCATAAATACAGCGGGTGCATTAGTCAACCCGAAGGACATGACAAGGAACTCGAAGTGGCCATATCGGGTCCTGAAGGCTGTCTTCGGAATATCTTTTTCCCGAACTCTGACCTGGTGGTACCCCGACCTCAAATCAATCTTGGAAAAGCATCTAGCTCCCTGCAACTGATCAAACAAGTCATCGATCCTTGGAAGTGGATACTTATTCTTAATAGTTACCTTGTTCAACTGCCTATAATCGATACACATCCTCAGCGAGCCGTCTTTCTTCCGCACAAATAGTACCGGTGCACCCCAAGGTGAGGTACTGGGCCTAATGTAACCTTTCTCCAGCAAATCTTTTAACTGCTCCTTCAACTCCTTCAATTCGGCAGGTGCCATTCTATACGGAGGGACGGATATTGGTTGAGTTCCTGGAAGCAAATCGATGCTAAAATCAATCTCTCGCTCTGGAGGAATACCTGGAAGCTCATCTGGAAACACATCTGCATACTCTTTGACTATGGGAATAGACTGAAGTGTAGGTATCTCAGCATCTGCATCTCTAACTCGCACAATATGATAAATGCACCCTTTTGCGATCATTTTCCTCGCCTTCAGATAGGAAATAAACCTACCTCTGGGTGTTGGTGTATTACCTACCCATTCAAGGACTGGCTCACCCAGAAAATGAAATTTGGCTACCTTTGCTCGGCAATCAACTGTGGCATAGCAAGCTGCCAACCAGTCCATGCCCATGATAGCATCAAAGTCCATCATCTCTAGCTCAACTAGGTCAGCTGAGGTCTGACGACTACAAATTGTCACCGTACAACCTCGGTAAACCCGTCTAGCAATAATCGATTCTCCGACCGGTGTAGATACCGCAAAAGGATCACTTAGTATTTCAGGCACTATACCAAACTTCCTCGCGACAAATGGGGTAATATACGATAAAGTAGATCCTGGGTCTATCAAAGCATAAGCATCGTGAGAGCAAATGGTTAATATACCTGTCACAACGTCTGGTGAAGACTCCTGGTCCTGTCGACCCGCTAAAGCATAGATACGGTTCTGATTACCACTTGAACTGGAACCTCTACCTCTGCCTCGACCTCTACCAACCGAAGACTGAGACTCACGCCTTGAAGGATGCACGGACATAGACGATCCTGTTGCTGAACTCGCTGGTTGTGCCATTCCCCCAGAATCTCTATTTGGGCAATCTCGCATCATATGCCCCGGACGCCCACATGTATAACAAGCATCAGAACCTGCTCGGCATTGACCCAAGTGTCCTCTACCACAGATGTCACACCGCGGAGGAAATGACCATGTCTGCGTAGAACCTCGTTGTCGCTGCAAACCCGACGCCCGTGAGCTCTCACCTGGTCCTGACTGAGTATAGCGGTCATACCCGTAACCCTGTAACTGAGGTGGCGGAGGCCTAGGTGGCCGTCCGAAGTACTGGGTCCTATAACTACCCTGAGATTGCTCCTGAGACCTGGGAAATCTCATCCTCTTACGTTGCCCTTGCTCAGCCCTCTCTGTACCCTGCTGCCGACGCCTACCCATTTCTATATTCTGGGCGAATGCCTGAATCCGAGAGATATCCATACTATCCTGCAATGCAGCGGTGGCACATGCCTCGGTTAACTCTGGGGCTAACCCTGCTATAAACCTGTGAATCCTGTCCCGCATAGTAGAAACTATGGATGGTGCATATCTGGCCAATGAGTCAAAACGGAGACTATACTCTCGAACACTCATATTACCCTGCTTGAGGGCTAGAAACTGATCGACTCGAGCCTGTCGGATCTCCCGCGGTAAGTACTGGTCAAGGAAAGCATCTGAAAAATTCTCCCAAATAGCTGGAGGTGTATCACGTCCCCTGGACCTCTCCCATCCCTCATACCAAAGGATGGCTATATCTCGGAGTCGAAAAGCTGCTAGCTCAACTGCCTCTTTCTCCGTGGCATGCATAACACGAAAGATCCTGTGAAGCTGATCTATGAAATCCTGCGGGTCCTCCCTCTGATCTGTCCCCGTGAACTCTGGGGGACTCAAAGCAATAAACTCTCGGACCCTTAAACTCCCAGACCCCTCAGAAGTTCCTGCACTAGCTGATGCCCTAGCATGTTGCTGGGTAGCTACCAACTGTGTCAACAAATGCACCGCACTCCTTAAGTCCTGATCTGATGGAAGTGGAGGGGGAACTGGATGTGCGGTTTCCCTAGGAATCTCCGTAGTTGGTGGAGGAGCCGGTAATGGCTGAGTAGGGGTCTCCCCTTGAGCCTCAGACTGGGCCCCATCTACTGGGGGTACCCTGTTGGTCCCCTCACCTACTACTGTATCTCTCCTCTGGCTAGCCGTAGTCTTCCTAGTCACCGTCATCTGTGCATGCAAACACCAACACATAAGTTTAATTCAAATTTCCTATAACTCAGTTCTATAGCACGATTTAGATTTCAAAGAAGTGTAACCAACTCCTAAATGCCCTGTAGTTCCTTGCTTATATAATGTGGTGCACAACACATCTATAAACAAGACCCTACTAGACACGGCTTGTAGACTCCCTAGGACAGAACTGCTCTGATACCAAGTTTGTCACGCCCCGAACCTAGGAGCGAGACAAGCACCCCGTGCCTCACCTAACCTGGCGTACCAAATTGCGACTAAGGGACTCTGAACACATAATGTCATACTTTGGCCATGGGGCCACCTTGCAAGACAATTTGCGAAGCAAAATATAAAACTGAATGGAAACTAACACTAACTAAATATCAATATAAAGCTAGGCCGACAAGGCCGTCATAGCTACTACAGCTGACAAACCACCAATTTATACAAACCCAACATACTGCACTAACCAACAGGATATGCCTACAAGCCTCTACTGATAGATGTACTGTGATCGGAACAGGGCCCCGACCTACCCATAACATATATACAGATATACATAAGATGTACACAAAACTCTAGTCCTGGCAACTCCGAAAGACGTGGAGCTTACCGATCAGGCGGAACTCGGAAAACACCTACTGAGGAGGTCTACCCGTCTGTCTGTCTGAACCTGCACGCATGAAATGCAGCGCCCCCAAAAAGGGACGTCAGTACGAAATAATGTACCGAGTATGTAAGGCAATAAAATAACTGAAATCTGAAACTGAACTGATAATATGATAACTGAAATTAACTGGGAGTCAAAGATGATCTGGAGATATACTTACCTGCTGATACTGACTCAACTCCTTCAATATAGTAAGTAAAATAATTGTACGGCCTTATAAGGCTCGGTATATATAACTGCTCTGCCATAGTAGGCTCGCTTATAGGCGCTCGGCCATACTAGGCTATGTATCTCGACCATGCTGGGCTCGCTCATAGGCGCTCGGCCACAGTAGGCTCGGTATATAACTTTCCATCTGATCAGAGGTTGCCCAATAGGGGCCTGCCCATCGATTATAGCTCGATGGTAATGAAAATACTGTAATACTGTATATATAGGCTTGCTGCTCTCTTGACTGAAAGAAGACAATACTAAAATTGAATATAGAGTCTCGATAAGGAATAATATTGTAACTTATGAGACTAGAATAGTGTGAATAAATTCATGAATATGAACTTCTCTTTTGTCTCATTACTAACACATGTAGCTACGAGATCATGCCAAAATGAAGGAAGGCTTAGCCTTAACATACCTTATCACAATCTTTTCAATCACCAAGTTGAACTCACCTCTTTGCACCTTAATCTACAAGAATGATAATAATACTATCGTTAAGTTACGAAAGGTACAACTATCGCACAACGAACAACAAACCTATTTTGTATTAAAACGGGCAGCATCTCCCCTATAATATGCCCTTCCTCCAACTTCAAGATAACACCAACAATACAAGGACAGAACAATAACAACATATATACATCATTTTCCAGCCCTATATACACCATCAAATACTACAAAACAGCCCAACACACCCCAATCTCTTCGTACACAAAACGACCACCGTAGTAGTGTCAAACGACCCGAAAATGTTATGACGAACGACCAGCCAACCACCCTACATTTATATGGTGTTTATAAACCCCCTTCCTCCTCCAAAACTCCACAAAATAGTAATAAAACACGCAGCCCAACAGCAACACAAAACAGTCCACAAAACAGTCCGCTACAAGTGAATAACTCGAACTCACGGCTTCCGATCACCGTCCCGTGAGTTCTTACAAGTATAGAACGACTTACCATGAATTTACAGCAGAAAAAATGGATGAAAGAGAGCAGTAAACTCACCTTATTTGTTGGATAACTCAGCTCCTATCTTGGTTCTTCAAACTCTAAGTTTTACCTCCAATTGGAACTTGAAAGGGAGAGAAAATCAATTAGGGTTTATGGGAAATTTTTGGGAGGATTCTTTGCAGAGCTTATGTCTGGTTATTATGCTCTATTTTAAGTCTAATATATGAAGAAAATAGTCCCTTAAAAGGCCTCTTTGGACGACCCGAAATGGCCCATTTTTGGGCTTTCATTTAAGCAAGTAGGTGACACACCTACTTGTCACCTAGCAGCTTGCGCAGTATCGCAAAAATGCACATATCTCTCTACTCCGATGTCGTATTGACAAATGGTTTAATGCGTTGGAAAATAGACTCATAGATATTTAATTTGATGGGTGGAACACACCATAACTCTAAGTATATTGGGAGAAAATTGCAGTTACATTTGACCCAAAGTTTCAGTAAAACTTATGAATGTAACTTGTGATGACTTTCATCGACTTTTGTTCCACAACTCGCTTGACTTAAAAACATAACACACGGATGTAATACGACTAATATAAATCATAACATAATCTCTTTATCATGTTAATCACCCTAGTCTCGCCCCAAAGGTACATGTTATAACATTCCCAACTTGTCGACTTTCGATGAAACATTGTTTTATTTAATTGCTTTAGCTTCTGAACTGTCCAACCCTCTTTGTACTTGTTGTTCATGATCTTCAATATTTGTAACCTCAGAGGTAACATGATTAACTTACTTTATATACTTTTAAATATTATCTCATTTTTTTGTCCTACATTAGTTTGCTTACGACGCATTTTTACATACGAAAATATAGGGTGTAACACATTAATTACATTATTCCATGACTTAGCCGTTACATTACGTGTTTTCTCTATCTTCATTGCTTCGTATTATGTCTTGTTTCATGCCTTAACTGATACATGCTTATTTGACTTCCATGCCATAATTGCTACTTGCCATTTAGTATTTCTTGTATTAAATTGCCCACCTCCTCCCTGTTTCCATAATTATTTACTACTTGTCTCTATTCGTTTCCCGCATATATCTAAATTGTCTTATGCCTTGTTTCCTTATAGTTTCATATTAAATGTTTCCCTCATTGAAGTAGTTTCACTTATACGTATTGTTAAAAATAGATATCGTTGAGTTGGTAAAATTGAGACATCCGAGTAGTTCGAGTTTCTTTGATTATCATATTATTCTCCATTGTCGTACATTTGTTCTCTTGATGTATGATTTATTGTAAATCTTAGTTATTGAAATACTACTGTTAATTGACATTGTTTGGGGAGCGGGTTGCACGTCGCAATGGAAATTGAAAGCTAATAAATTGAAATGTCGGAATAAGGATGTCTATGATATTGTGGGGTCGGGTTGCGCGCCGCAACGGATAGTTTAAAGTTGATATTGTGGGACCGGGTTGCACGCCGCAACATATTGATAAAAGTAATAATTGTTCATGACTGTTGAATTGGCTTCGATTGTTGAGATGAGTTATATGACTGGTTATTCGTGACTCTCTGCTGGTTGATTTGAGTTTCGTTGATATGAGTTACCTGCTTTACTTCCTTTCCTGTCTTTCTGTTATTATTATTATTATTATTATTATTATTATTATTATTATTATTATTATTATTATTATTATTATTATTATTGTGTACATGTTAATATAAGTGACCCACCTTAGCCTTATCACTACTTCGTCGAGGTTATGCTCAGCACTTACAAAGTACATGTGGTCGGTTGTACTCATACTACACTCTACACTTCTTGTGCAGATATCGGAGTTGGTCCCAGCGGCGTACCGTAGACTTGCTCAGATCCAGCTACCTAGAGGAGACTTGAGGTATAGTTGCATGGCATCCGCAGCTTTGAAGTCCCCTTCTACTTCTTTTAGCTGTTCATTTGATTCAGACAATTATGTTTATTTCAGACCATTATTTGTAGTATCTTAGACGCTCATGTATTTGTGACACCAGATCCTGGGTTGTATTTGAATTTCGTCACTTCTTAGCTTATTTATCTTATTTCAGACTATACAATTTCTTTATTGTCATCGTATTTGAAGTTTGTTGAAAATAGTTAATAAATACATCTAACGTTAGCTTGCCTAGAAAGTGAAATGTTAGGTGTCATCACGGTCCCGAGGGTGGGAATTTCGGATCGTGACACGTCTCTGTACCGATTCGCAAGGCTCTACTAGGATTGCTCATGACTCGTGAGTACTATACAACCTATTACTCTGATATCAACTTGTCACGACCAAAAACCTCAGTGGAGTCGTGACGACGCCTAACACTGCTTGCTAGGCAAGACATCAATCAATAAGCAAAACTAAACTTAAATAACTGTATTGAATAGTCTAATCAGTGGAATACTCATAAATAACTGAAGTGAATAACAATGATACACTAAAACCATCCCATGATTAGGTGTCATCGAGTACATAAGCTCTATAGAATAAGTAAATACAAGGTTTGAGTCAAATACAATAATGTCTGAAAGACTAAACACTATTAGCATGAAATAAGGAAAGGGACTTCAAGGCCCCACGAACGAAAAACCAGTGCTACCTCGATATCTCCCACTAATCTAAATCTGGTTCACGGGCAACTACCACAGTCATCCACACCGGGATCTGCACACGAATTGCAGTGTGTAGTATCAGTACAACTGACCCCATATACTCAATAAGTATCAAGACTAACCTTGGGCTAAAAGTAATGACGAGCTTGGAAAAGGTCTGATGCTCACTCTCCACAACAATAATAATAACAGCAGAATAATAGCATATGAAACAAAACAGCTCAAATAATGACAAGCTCGGCATAACATAATAGAAGGAGAAATAGACTCAGATATAACAGTCAAGGCATCAACTTTCACAAAATTCACTTAGATAGGTAATTAACAAGATAAAACTGTGATATCAAGCTCTAAATATCAAGTAGAGTGATCAAATATTGATTCGCACGAGGAATAATACAGCTCTATGCATGCATGTTTGTTATACATACCAAATCAACAAGAATTACAGTTTAAATGTCAAGTATGAATAACCTCAACACATTCATAATGCCTGGTACAAAGTACCCCTTAATCATACACTAAGCACGCTCATGATGCCTGGTTCAAAGCCCATGGACCCCTCCCCCCCCCATCTCTCTCTCTCTCATACACACACATACACTCAGCACTGTACGGGTGCTTGACAGAAGTCCCTCACCCAAGCACATTTATATGACCCTATGCATGCGCCCATGATTATTATCCGACTCTAGAAGGGCGGGTACTTGCCCAAGCGCTGATCGAATCTAAGTCAACGATCAATATCATCTACCCCAGCATAGGGGCCTGGCACACGTGTCACCTCAATATTAATACCACTCAGCCCAACATGGGGCCTGGCACACGCGTCACCTCAATATCAATATCAACAAAATTGTATGGCCTAAGATCAATCATTAATCCGCTCAGGTCTCAAAATGTCAATATATCACAGTAGCAACAAAAAAATACCGTAGAGAACATACCAACGTGCCCCAATTTGGCTCAAGCTTGTATCACACACAAGGCACCAACAACATGTGAGATAATATATAAAATTGCACGGAGGCAAAGATATAACACGCGAATTTAATATCATGACTGAGGAATATGACTACGGCTAAGGTAAATAGATCAGCATAGCAAAAACGATCATATCATGTCTCAACAGATAAGAAAAATAGCCTAGACATGATTTCTATAATGAATAATAATTCACGTAGTCATAGAAGTGGAGAAAACACGATATCAAAAAAGCATGATGGTAAAACAAGGTATATAATAGCCTAAGATCTACCCGGATCATGAATAACCATTGTGCACGCATATACGCTTATCACCTTGCATATACGTCACCCCCAATATATAACAAATATCATAGCCAACAGAAAATTTACCCTCAAACCAAGCTTAGGTAAGATACTTACATCATCTGTGCTAGTCTTCAACATCGAATCGCGTCAAAACCACGATCTAGCTCTCCAATCGCGTAAATCCAAGCCAAACATCATCCAAGAAAGTCAACAATGTCGTAGGAAGCGATCCCCATCGATAAAGCTTCAATCTTTGAAGAAATTTCCAAAAGTCAACAAAATCAACCCTGGTCCACGTGCCCGAAATCAAAAACCAATACCAATATCCGATGACCCATAACCTATTGAATCCAAATATGTTATTAGTTTCTAAAATCGGATCCAAATCACTAATCAAACTAAAATACACTCTCTTAAAGTGCAGGCAAAAACCCCAAATTTCCTTTTAAAATTCCAAGTTTTAGGCATAAAATTCCATGGGTAATCGAGATATAAAGCCAAATCAAAGTAAAAATTGCTTACCTCCAACGTTGTATTGAAATTCCTCTTCAAAATCTCCTCTTCTCAAAGTGTAGGGCTCAAAATATGAAATAATGCGAAGTCCCGAAAATAGCAACTTATATAGTTTTCCCCAGTCATACACTACGCGAAAGCGACCTCAGGCCCGTGTTCGCGTTGAACAAAAGCACCCAGTGCCTAAAACCTTCATCGCTAACGCGATATGCACCACGCGAACGCGAAGGCCAACTGGCCTCTCAACTGCGTGAACACGAGCAACCAAGCATGAACGCGTAAGGCTACTGACCAGCCTTCTCCAACACTTCGCGAACGCGAAGTTACCTATGCGAACGCTATAGCCATCATCCACAATACTCCACGAATGCGAGAACTTCATCGTGAACGCGATGAACAAATTATCAACAGTTCAAAACACTCTACGAGAATGCGATACACTGATCTCGAACACAAAGCACATCAAAACAGTACCAGAAATCAGCAATGCAACACAACCAAAATGGTCCGAAACCACCTCAGATCACACGCGAGCCCCTCAGGACCCTATCCAATCATATCAACAAGTCCATATACATTATCCATACTTATCCAAAGGCTCAAAATGCCACAATTAAAATCAAAACCAAGAATCGTCGATCAAAATCAATCTCTTAAGTTCATAAACTTCCAACTTCGAATCAAACGTCTTATTCAAGTCTAACCAATCCGAAACAAACCCAAATGCACACAAGTCCCAAATGACAAAATGGACCTAGTCCAATTCTTAGAACAACAATCCAACCCCTACATCCTCAAAGTCAACTCCTGGTCAAACTTGGAAACACTTCAATTGTTCAAATTGCCAACTTTCAACAAATAGAGCTAAAACCTTCTAGGAACACCCAAATTCAAATCCGAACATACGCCCAAATCAAAAATCACCATACGTACCTATTGAAATCATCAAATCCCGATTTTGAGTTTGTTTATTCAAAAGTCAATTCTCGATCAATTCTTCCAACTTAAAGCTTTCGAATTGAGAATTACTCTTTCAAATCAACTTTTAACCTCTCGAAAGTCAAAACCAAGTATATACGTAAGTCATAATGCATAATATAAAGCTACTCAAAGTATCAAACTGCCAAACGAAATGTTAAAGCTCAAAACGACTGATCGGGTCATTACACTTAGGTGTCATGTGGAACATATAATCGAATTGAAGTTTCATCAGAAATTGATACATAAGATACATAAGATGACCTTGATCAAACCAATCATCTATCTTCTGCGTCTTTGGCCGGCCAAACAAGAAGTTAGATGGAATGGGTGCATTTTCACCTTCACCTTTAAAACCAGTGAATAGGACTCATTATTTTATACACATGAAAAGTATAAAGAACATCAGTAAATCTCTTTTGAACTGATTTATTGTTAATTAGCTTACCTAGCGGGTTGGGTTGGGTGTCATCACGACTAGTTGGATTTTGGGTCGTGTCAATGGACCTATTCCGATTCTCGGAACAACAATCCGACCCAACAGCCTCAAAGTCAACTCGTGGTCAAACTGGTGAACTCTTCAATTGTTCAAATTGCCAACTTTAGATAAATAGAGCCAAAACCTTATAGGAACAGCCAAATTCAACTCTAAACATACGCCCATGTCGAAAATCACCATATGTACCTATTGAAACCATCAAATCCCGATTTCGAGGTTGTTTACTTAAAAGTCATTTCTTGGTGAATTCTTCCAACTTAAAGCTTTTGAATTGAGAATTACTCTTCCATATCAACTCTGAACCTCTCGAAAGTCAAAATCAACTATATACTCAAGTCATAATGCATAATATGAAGCTACTCAAAGTCTCAAACCGCCAAACGAAATACGAAATCTCAAAACGACCGATCGAATTGTTACACTTAGGTGTCATGTGATTTATATAATCGAATTGAAGTTTCATCAGAAATTGATACATAAGATGACCTTGATCAAACCAATCATCTGTCTTCTGCGTCTTTGGCCGGCCAAACAAGAAGTTAGATGGAATGGGTGCATTTTCCCTTCACCTTTAAAACTAGTGAATAGGACTCATTATTTTATACACATGAAAAGTATAAAGAACCTCAGTAAATCTCTTTTGAACTGATTTATTGTTAATTGGCTTACCTAGCGGGTTGGGTTGGGTGTCATCACGACTAGTTGGATTTTGGGTCGTGTCAATGGACCTATTCCGATTCTCGGAACAACAATCCGACCCAACAGTCTCAAAGTCAACTCGTGGTCAAACTGGTGAACTCTTCAATTGTTCAAATTGCCAACTTTAGACAAATAGAGCCAAAACCTTATAGGAACAGCCAAATTCAACTCTAAACATACGCCCACGTCGAAAATCAACATATGTACCTATTGAAACCATCAAATTCCGATTTCGAGGTTGTTTACTTAAAAGTCATTTCTTGGTGAATTCTTTCAACTTAAAGCTTTTGAATTGAGAATTACTCTTCCATATCAACTCTGAACCTCTCGAAAGTCAAAATCAACTATATACTCAAGTCATAATGCATAATATGAAGCTACTCAAAGTCTCAAACCGCCAAACGAAATGCGAAAGCTCAAAACGACCGATCGGATCGTTACACTTAGGTGTCATGTGAAAATATAATCGAATTAAAGTTTCATCAGAAATTGATACATAAGATGACCTTGATCAAACCAATCATCTGTCTTCTGCGTCTTTGGCCGGCCAAACAAGAAGTTAGATGGAATGGGTGCATTTTCCCTTCACCTTTAAAACCAGTGAATAGGAGCTCATTATTTTATACACATGAAAATTATAAAGAACCTCGTGGCAGCAGCGGATTTGATGTTAAATATTTTAATTTAAAATCAAATTTCTAACCTGGGTAGTAAAAGATCTCAAGAATTCGGTTACACCAAAAGGATATACAACACACTTAGAAAATATTAATCTCTTACCAACAGCTATCAACAAGAAGCATGATATAAAGTTAAACAGAAGTGAGAAACTAAAATTACTGAGGAAAAAAAAATAGAAACTAAAATTACTATCATGCTGTATTAAACAAGCGCATAAGACGAGTAGACATGAAATATGACACAGAAAAGGAAATTAAAATATGACAAGTAATACTTTATAAACCACTGTTATCTTACAGATGCATATAGTAAACCTAATAATTGAATACAATGTACGCATATTTTTCCTCTCTATCACACTGCCTGTGTCTGAGCTCCTCCTGCAAAATATGAAATCATCCTCAGCATGCTAACAAATATTTCATGAATTGGAGGAACATTAAATATGGCTTAAGCTTAATATACGATTTCGTTAATGTTTTGGTTACTTGAGTATGGCAATTGCCACTCCAAGTACGTAAGAAAAGGAAAACTATAGCTTGCACTTGCTCATGCAAGGGCAGAACATCATTAACACCTCTTCATCGAAAATTACACTGTGTAGATAGATAAAATATCTTTATATATAAATACTATACTTTGAATTCACTTGGCTTCTTCAAGTATTTACTTCTTTATATTTAGAAATTCCTTTAATGAAAATCCTGGCTCCGTCATTGTGCCCATGCAATGGTAAATTGTAATAGTAACAATATACTTTTCTACTTTACTATGCCTAATTGTTAGTAATGGATTGCATGAAACTTGCAAAGGTATAAAGCTATTAGCTACATTTAGCATTTTGGCGTACATATAAACCTGAGAACCTACGTGAGAATACTCAGTTAAGTGATTCTCTTTTAATTGCAGTTGCTAAGTGAATAAACAGAAATTCTATCAAACAGATAACACGAAGAAAGCAAAGTTTGAAACGTACGCCGACTCCTCCTCCTCTCGTGTCCAAAAAGTTCTCACCCAACATGTCCTTAAACCATTCATCTGAGTCCATATGGATGATAGAGTCTCTAAGATCCCCTGGTACTCTTATATCATCGTTATAATCGTTAGGATCAAAGACATAAGCCTCTGGCTCTGTTTAAGAAGAAAATACATGTGGAATATCAGATAAAAGTGCACGAGTGTCAACCCCATAAACTGGGAAAATGAGTTATGTCTAGCTTACCAACTGGCTCTGGAATTGGTAATCTTCTCCGCAAGCCATTGATCCCAGCGATAATTATACAAGCAAGACCCAGGTGTGGGTTTGCAGTTCCATCAAACGTTGTAATTTCAAAATTGGTTACTATATCTGCAGCTCCAGGAGGGCAACAAGCTCGTACAATTAACTCTTTGCACTCTATCCCCCAGCAAAGGTAATACGAATTCCGCGACTTAAATATTTGGCGCTCATAACTGTGCATCATGAGTATTTAGAATCATAATTCAAAAAAACAAAAAGGCTATGATGTTCAATAATCTCTCCTAATTAAGTCCATCACACAAAAAGGTGGAGATAGAATCTCTTGTAATTACTTTAATACTTAACAACGATGAAACAGGAAAAATGGAGAAAGAGAAATAAGTATCTCAGTTGATCAAAACTAATTTGTGATTGCAACGTAATGGATTGACAGTTGACGAAATATTTTAAAGGATACTTAACATCTAAGTGTAGGATATAAAGTTCTTTGAAACTAATTTCATGGAAACAGAAAAGACATGAATATATATCACTGGTATATTCAGACCGACATGCTTTGATAAACAAAATTTTGAGTAAAATAAGATCGTTCACAATTTAAACATTGGGTTAACAGATAAAACTGCTAAATTTTCATAAAGAAATCATTAATCACTTGTCGTTACATTCGAAGTGTCGCTCCAGCTTGTAGTTGCAATTAGTTAAAACTCTGTCACTGTTCAAATAGAGAAAATGGTGCTGCAGTCTCACAACAAAGCAGATTGAGATACTTCTATCAGACAAATATGCTCATCTAGAAGAATTGGCAATCCAGAGAGAGCATAAACAAGCCATCAATAGACACAAAGGAAACAATGCATTAAGAGTTATAAAAATTATCTTTACCTGTTAGTGATGGGCATTGTAAATACACATATGGAACGAAGATGATCTAACACCCCAGCCACGAACGATTCTCCAATCTTGGACATCCCATACCGATTTGGTTCTTCAGATGCCGTAAAAACGTTTTCTCCATTCTTAGACAAACTAATGTGTACATGTGATCCAAGCCAACATCTTCTGTATATGCATCATACCAGGGATAGACATTATCGTCATAATACCTACAAATAGGCCAGACGATCAAGTTGTTATGCACCGTAAAACTTTTGCTAAGTTTTAATTCGATTATACGTAGTTTTATGTGATACAAGGTTGAAAGATGTGTTTGAGCAGATTAGGAGTGAAATGAGAGTGTTTAGGAGTAAATGAAAACTTTAGGAAAAAGAAAAGGTGGAAGAAAATACTAGGGGTTAGATTCTGACAAACGTGACCTAAATTCAAAAAAACATTACTCCAGATGTAGGAGTATAATGGTAATGGTCTTTAGAGTGTTGTAACACTCTTACTCTAGTTTCCTACGTTAAAAATTTTGTTATTTCTTGATTCCTACAAAAAAACTTTATTCATTTTACCGAAGGATGTCAACAGGAAGACCATGTGCGTATGGCGCAAGCTTGCACGCACAACATGCAATAGCATAAGGGCATTTTTCTGTTTGTGGGAAGTCTCATGCGTGCAGTTCATGCTTAGCACGCACAACACACACACCCTGCATTTTTCCGCTTGATGAAAGCCCAAACAGGGTTTTATTTTCATTTATCTCATTTCCAAGAGATAAGGCACGACTTTGAGACGGAAATTCTCAACTTCTATCCTTTACAACTGTTGAAGTATGTAATCATCTCATCTAAAAGTTTAAGCTGTTAGAAAGAGCACACTTTTATTTACTAAATTATGTCTTCAACACGCTCCTTCACATGCGGGCTTGATTCTTTTTTATGAGCCAAACACGTAAAAATTCTTTTTGGTATTGGACAGCGGTGGACAAGGTGGGTTGCTCTGATGGTAAGCACCATCCACTTCCAACCAAGAGGTTGTGAGTTCGAGTCACCCCAAGAGCAAGGTGGGGAGTTCTTGGAGGGAAGGATGCCGAGGGTCTATTGGAAACAGCCTCTCTATCCCAGGGTAGGGGTAAGGTCTGCGTACACACTACCCTCCCCAGACCCCACTAGTGGGATTATACTGGGTTGTTGTTGTTGTATTGGACAGCGGTGAGACTCGAATCCAGGACCTCGGCCTGCTCTAATACCATGTTGAAGTGTGTAACCATCACATCTAAAAGCATAAGCTGTTAGAAAGAGCATACTTTTATTTACTAAATTATGCCTTCAACAACAACCATCAATATAAGTGGTTCTAACTACATATAATCATTCTTGTGAGAAATAGCATGGGAAAATCTATATTATTGATATGTATCACTTTACTATAATACAAGGAGCCTATTGATATCCACACTCTACAAATACATACTACTCCAACAAATACATACTACACTCTACAGCTACACTCTACACGTAAATTATCTAACACTCTCTCTCAAGCCGGCGCATATAAATCATACGTGCCGAGCTTGTTACAAATGTAACTAATACTCAGACTAGTAAGAGACTTGGTGAAAATATCTGCATGTTGATCATTTGACTTCAGAAACTTTGTAACAATATCTCCTGAGAGTATCTTTTCTCTAACGAAGTGACAATCAATCTCAATATGCTTAATCCTCTCATGGAACACCGGATTTGATGTAATATGAAGTGCAATTTGATTATCACACACAAGTTCCATCTGACTGATTTTACCCAATTTTATTTCCTTGAGCAACTATTTTATCCAAACCTAGCTCACATGTTACCATAGCCATTACTCGATGTTCTGCTGGTACACTAGACCAAGCAACCATATTCTGTTTCTTACTCTTACAAGACCCCAAATTACCTCCTAATAACACACAATATCCGAACGTAGAACGTCTATCAAAAGGTGATCCTGCCCGATCAGCATCTTTGTATTTCACGATCATCTTAGCACCTCGATCCTCAAAGAATAATCCTTTGCTTGAGGCTAATTTTATATATCGAAGAATTTGGACAACTGCATCCTAATGACTATCATAGGGAGAATCCACAAACTGGCCTACAACACTCACAGGAAAGGAAATATTATGTGTAGTCACTGTGAGGTAATTCAATTTACCAACAAGCCGCCTATATCTTGCAGGATCGCTAAAAGCCCCCCCCCCCGTCCTAGCAGAAGTTTAGCATTTGGATCCATAGGAGTGTCAATGGGTCTACAACCCGTCATTCATGTCTCCTCAAGAATGTCTAAGGCATATTTTCTATTTAATAACAACACCTAAGTTAGACTAAGCGACCTCAATACCTAGAAAGTACTTCAACCTTCCCAGATCCTTAGTCTAGAAGTGCTGAAAGAGGTGTTGCTTCAAACGAGCAATATCATCCTGATCATTCTCGGTAATAATTATATCGTCAACATAAACCACCAAATAAATACACAAATTTTGAGCAAAAGACCGATAAAACACAGAATGATCAGCTTCACTATGAGTCATGCCAAACTCCTGAATAACTATGCTAAACTTGCCAAACCATGCTCGAGGAGAATGCGTCAAACCATATAGTGATCAGCGCAACTGACATACAAGGCCACTAGACTCCCCATGAGCAACAAAACCAGGTGGTTGCTTCATATAAACTTCATCCTCAAAGCCACGGTAGAGAAAAGCATTCTTAATGTCCACCTGATAGAAAGTCCAATTGCGAACAACAACCATGGATAGAAAAAGGCGGATACATGTTATTTTCTCCATGCGAGAGAAAGTATCACTGTAATCAAGCCCAAATATCTGAGTATTACCTTTGGCAACGAGGCGGTCTTTAAGGCGATCAATTTGACCATGTGGACCAACTTTGACTGCATACATCCACCTACAACCAACAGTAGATTCACCTGAAGGTAGAGAAATAAGGTCTCATGTACCACTAGCATGTAAAGAAAATATCTCTCCGATCATAGCTTGTCGCCATCCAGAATGAGATAGCGCATCACCTGTGGACTAAGGGACAGAGATAGAGGACAAAGATGACACAAAGGCATATTGGGGTGATGATAAATGATGATAACTCAAACCAATATAATGGAGATTGGATTAAGAGTTAATTTTATACCTTTCCGAAGGGCGGTCAGTAGACTAGAAGTAAAAGAGTCCGCAGTAGGTGAAGGATCTGATACTAGACGTGATCATCTGGACCTGATGCTGAGCACTGACGTTGATGATAAGTCAGGAGTGCAGAGGTGTAGAAGGTTAAAATGGACCTGTCGGTGATGGAACTGGAGCTGTAGGTGATATGACTGGAGTTGTAGGTGGTGGAGCTAGAAGTAGAGCTGTAAGTGATGGAATTGAAACTGTAAGTGGTGGAGCTGGAGTAGTGGAGGGAGATGAACGGGAGAAAGTGACTGGATCTCAAAACGATGGTAGTAGTAACACCTCATAAATGTCTAAGTGTCACCTGGACCTGTGAAGTATGGCTGGGTTTCAAAGAAGGTAACATCAACAAACATAAGGGAAGTCAGGTGAATACCATCGATCTCCCTTTTGTGTTCTCGAGTAACCCAGAAATACACACTTGAGAGCACGAGAAGCTAACTTATCTTTTCCTGGAGTAAAGTTATGAACAAAATAAGTGCTCCCAAAGACACGGGGTGGAAGAGAGAACAACGGTGAGTGAGGAAACACGACAGAGAATGGAACTTGATTTTGGATAGATGAGGATGGTATACGATTAATAAGATAACAATATGTGAGAAATGCATCCCCCAAAGACGCAACGAAACATGAGATTGTACGAGTAGGGTACGAGCAGTTTTAATAGGATGCTTATTCTTTCAGCCACCTCATTTTGTTGAGATGTGTACAGACAAGATGTTTGATGAATGATCCCATGAGATCTCATAAACCAGGTATCATTTTCTGAAGTTTTGACAAGCTGGGATGTCCCAACCATTTATGTAATAAATCTGGTGAATTAGTAACAGGACGAGTTGTTGAAGGAAGATAAGATGTGAGTCCATGTGATTTTGCAAGGGAAGTCCATTTGATTCACGCCCGGTACCAATGATCCGACCCGTACTGTGTTCCTGCATAAAAACAAGGTCATCACAAAATAAAACCGCGTATTTAAGTGATTTGGCTAAGCGACTAAAGGCTATGAGATTAAAAGGACTATCGGAAACATAAAGAACTGAATCTAAAGGTAAGGAAGGAAGTGGACTTGCTTGACCTATTCCAGTTGACATGATTTGAGACACGTTGGCCATTGTGACTGTTGGAAGAGATTAAGAACTTGAAATAGTAGTGAAAAGAGATTTGTTACCAGAAATATGATCTGATGCACCTGAATCAATGACCCAAGACTCAGAGGATGAAGATTAGGAGACACAAGTCACGTTATTACCTATTTCAACAACAGAAGTTATCTCAGAAGATGTCTGCTTACATGCTTTGTACTGAAGGAACTCAATATAATCCGCTAAAGAAACTATCCAACCATTCAAAGTATTGGTTCCCATTTTGTTATGACCAAAATTCTAGCAACCTCCGTGAGGCCTAGCTAACTCCCAAAGTCGTCGAAATCTGATGTAACTTTGATGGGTAGGCTCGCAAAAGCCTCGCGATCAGGTTGTCCTCAAGGTCGGCCAAAAAATGGCCGGAAACGGGTACATGCGCCGGCGCGTGGGACAAACGCGCCGCCGGAAACTCTTCTCTGACTGGCGCGTGAGAGCGCGTGGAGGGGCCTTTTTCGGAGATTTTTTCGGGGGTTTGGTCGCCTCTGTCTTAGGGACCTTGTGGTGGTGTTGGATTTTGTACAACACCAAGGAAAAAGGATTTTGTTGCGGACAGTCTCCTAAGTCGCCAGAAAATTACACGGCGATGAGGTCTTTCTTCCCGGAAGTCGCTCGAATGAAGCACAACAATAAATTTCTAGAGAATGCACTGGAGAAAAATCTATTATTGATGTGTTTTACAATGTCCCTATTTATAACTATACACAATACATGCTCTACTATTCCATGTGGGACTAGGGTTATTTACATAACTATCTAACATACATGAGAAAAATGTTTTGACAGCCCGGCATAAGTGGAGGCGAGCATGTACTTGGCAATAACTATTTTTGAGAAATATTGCTTATGCTAACTGATATCTTTCTGCTATATTATTGATAACATAATTATGAGATTATTAGTATGTCGATACCAGGAGAGAATCTATAGTATTAGTTACAGGTTCACCTTAATCCAGTAATTATTGCTCAAACTATGTGTTTGTTTTAAGAAATTCACTTAATGTATAAAAATATTTAGCTTGGAACCCAGTCCCGTGGTCCGATCGCTATTGTATATTAACTTGAGATCGTAATAGGAATTCATAAACTTTAAATCCTGGATCTGCCTTTGGTTGATACGTTATTATTACGTGTTTGATTGCACTGAGCATGAACATGCTAGATAGCACTTCGTGATGCATCATAGGAATGAGATGTTTTAGTTGCATTACACGGCTGGCTAGTGATGTATGAAATAGTTATATTAACGTTAAAATGATTATATCTTGATATACTATAAGATGTGTGTACGTTGCATTGATGCGTTTTTGATTGATGGTGATGTAATTGGCTGTGAATAGTCTGGTGCTCGTACAGTTTAGCCTGATGTGATTTGATAACTGACTATGGACGGTCTGGTGCTCATGCAATTAGGCTTATTGTGATTTGATGGTTGACCATGGACAGTCTGGTGCTCGCATAGTTCAACTAAAAGATGTGTTGCTGCCTTATGGACCATCTAATGCAACTCATAGCATGCCCAACCGCCTGCTTATTCCCTATGAACTGGTGAAACGCATGGGTGGCATATGCACTTGCATTATCTGACGCTTTCATGTTTTGTAAGACTTGTCCTAGAGGTATGACTGAGATCGGGTTGATGATCTTACTGGGTCCTCGTGTCTCAGAACTTACTACTGTATGTAGATCCTATGTCTAATACCACCACACACTCGTGAGTTGCTTATTCATCTTGTCCCCTGTCTTCTTTGTCCGTGGAGGCTACTGTTTCAATTTATTTTTAGTCTATGTTGTCTGGCTGCATCCCAGTATCTTTTGTACTCAGACATACTAGCTGCTACATAACTACACAGTGTATGAGATTTCATTACATGGATATTTGAGCATTTTGTGTCTTTATTTGTCAGTTATGATAGTTGTGGATATTAGATGTGTTTGGATGTTGATCGGCTGATTATAGAAATTATTGTGAAACCCCTATAACAGGGGAAACTCGGTCGAAATGTTTGTGTGATGGCATAATACTATTTGTTTACAATCCGAATAAGTGCTAAATTATGCTTGACTTCACTTGCTGGCTAAAAGCTTTACTATGTGTTTGGTCACGACTTATAAATAACTAATTTTTTACTTTTTTTTTTATTTGGTATAATTGTTTTCATTTTTTCTAAAAAGGAAAATATTACAAAGTGGGGAATCGAATCCTCACCAACAAGGAGAAAATTCAGGTAGTCAACTCCCCTTTATTTGGCATGATGATAACATAAGTTCAGCTTAAATAGAGAAACATGGTCAGTGAAGATTTATA
The DNA here is from genome assembly GCF_000390325.3 of Nicotiana tomentosiformis. Lineage (NCBI taxonomy): Eukaryota > Viridiplantae > Streptophyta > Magnoliopsida > Solanales > Solanaceae > Nicotiana > Nicotiana tomentosiformis. The sequence continues at coordinate 138,122,059 of NC_090812.1, forward strand.
AAGACGTCCCCCAACTTGTTTGGAACTAAGGCGTAATTGTTGTCGTTATTGTTTATTTTTATTTAAACGGTTTGAAGACAGTACAGATCGCTAATACCTCAATGTATGCTTTATGGGTAGTTGAACACGAGATAGTTAAGAGTTCGCTCGGCTAATGCCAGGCATGTCAGGTGCCGATTACGGCACTCTAGTGTTTGGTGGTGACACAAGTACTAAGAGAAACGGGTTCCCTCCAATAATTCAAGCAGCGGAAACTGTACAAGTGTACTGAAAATAAGTAATGCTTGTGTTCATGTTTCTGAGTAGAAAGCTTTGATCTAACAACAAAATACCAAAAGGACTAAAATCATATTTGCGGTAGCACTGTAACTGGGGGAAAAGCATATCCAGATAAACAAGTAAAATGGAAAATGCACGTGAAAATATTGTGGCAAAATCTGCTACTTACCTTGGTGTAAAACTTGCCAGTAGCCCATATTTCCTTGCAACTCCTTTGACTACTTCATGTGCAATTATTAAGTTATTTGCTGCTCTATCACAATCAGTGTATCCCAGGACAATTTCAAACTGACCTTTCCCAGCTTCTGAATGTATCTGCATGCTAGAAGAACGAAACATAAATAAAGCAGTACAGAGGATAAAATATATGAGCTATATTCATGTTATCATTAATGAAGGTAAAATTGACAAATATGTAGAGGTGGTTGATGTTGTTCATGAAGTGATAATCCATGTAAACTATAACAGCAAATGGACATTTTATTTTACGGTAGCGGTTTAATTTAAAAATCACGTTCTTTGGTTAATTAGTAGCTATTATTTCTCTATTGAGTATGGTGTTCAATTGCAAGTTTCATCCATTTCCCATTTGATAAATGAAAAATATTTGTTGCCAAATTTCAATTAGCTGCCCTCCAGAGCAGGAATGATGTGGTAAAGTATGCCGTACTTGCTGCAAGGAAAGAAAAAGGCCAAATAGATAAACGACCCCTTAAAGTTGTAACCAAAATTCATTTAGACACCTCAGCTGAGACTATTACTTATTAGACACCTAACCTATATAAAATGTGTGTCTATTAAACACAAATTTTGTGGAGATGTTTGGAGGCTAGAGGTGTACATGTCGCCTACGTTAGATTGTTTAAGGACATGTATGATGGAGTAAAGATCCGAGTGAGGACGGTGGGTGGGGACTCAAACCATTTTCCGGTTATGATGGGGTTGCATCAGGGGTCGGCACTCAACCCGTTTTTATTTGCTTTGGTGATGGACGTACTGACGCGTCACATCCAAGGGGAGGTGCCGTGGTGCATGCTATTTGCAGATGATATTGTATTGATTAACGAGACGCGAGACGGTGTGAACGCGCAATTAGAGGTTTGGAGACCTTGGAATCTAAAGGTTTCAAGTTGAGCAGGACCAAGACAGAATACTTAGAGTGTAAGTTCAGTGGCGAGACTCAAGGATGAGAAGGGGAGGTGAGGCTGGACTCGCAGGTCATCCCTAGGAGAGGGAGTTTTAAGTACCCTGGGTGTCACGACCCAACTGGAGGGTCATGACTAGCACCCGGGCCATACTTGCCGAGCACCAACATACATTTTATCTAACCTTCCTTATTATCTTTAAGGGCCGACAAGATCAATATAAATAGTAGACATGGATCATGAACATCCAACAATGAAAGATAATGTCATGAACATACATAACATGGGACGACAAGACTGTCAAGAAATTATATATAAGGTACAAGCTATCATGATGCCATGAAAGACTATACAACAAAAATCAGCTGAAAAGGCATTCTAAACCATACATAAGTCGACACCTGTCTATGAGCCTCTAAAGGAACATAAGTGCTACAACATTGCCGGAACAGGGCCCCGACATACCCATAATGTCTATAACAAAAATGCATACCAAGACCACGGCAAGTCCGGAGAAGGGATCTCGCCAATAACCGCTGAACTGGACAGCCTACTGTGGTGGGGGAGCTACGTCTACCTGTCTATCAGGACCTGCAGCACGACATGCAGCGTCCACAAATAAAAAGGACGTCAGTACGAATAAAGTACTGAGTATGTGAGGCAAGAAAGCATAAGTAAGAACAGTAATGTAAACAGGGATAGAGAATATACAACCTGTGACATCTGGGTACCTCTGAGGGCTACTGACATGAAATACATGATACATACATATATATACATAAACTTTTAAAACATACGCCTTTGTGGGCATCACCATCATCATATCGTACCCGGCCATAATAGGCTCGGTAAAACGTACCCGGCCATCATAGGGCTCGGTAGAATCGTACCCGGCCACGTGGAGCTCGGTAAAACCCAACTGATCAGTGGTTGCACAATAGGTGCCGTACCCGGCCGACTATAGCGCGGCTCGGTAGAGTAAAATAGATACATATATATGATGCATGCTGGACTCATTGGAATCACATTTTGAACCTTTCGGAGTGACATAAGGTTGGTATCCTTCGTACACGTTATTAGGATTAACTCTTCATCAAGAATCTTATAAGAATCAGGAACTACCAACAACATTGATAATATAAGAATAAGAGAAGTAACATCAATATCAATCGTTTCATAAGAAGGGCAGCAATGTAAGTACTGCTAGCTTCTAAGAGTAGAGTATCTTTGGGAGCTCGTTCATTACATTATGTACAATCGGAGTCGTGCAAAAGAATGAAGGGGATAGCCTCACATACCTTGTATATACTGCCCAACCTCAAGCTATGCAAATGTCACGACTCTTTAGTCTACAATAAGACAAATGACACTATCATTATCGTTTAAGCGTCGTAACTATTATGTATCGACCACAACCTATTTTACGATAAAACGGACAGCACCTCCCCTATTTATATGACTTCCCACAAGTCAATACAATCACCAAACAGCCCAAACAACATCATTAATAATCATATTGAGCCTCCAAAATAGTCCACCAACCAACAACATTACTACCAAGCCTTTCGATATATATTTCACAAGTTCTAGCTTCAACGACTTAGCTGCAACTTGGATAATCTTAAATATATATAGAGTAAGAGGTTCCTTACCTTTAAACAGAAAGAACAACTCCAATTTGACCTTAATTTTCCACGAAATATCCCTTCAATTCTGCCACAAGAACAAGGAAGCGAAACTAGCAATTAATTCGGGTTTTTCGGCACTAGAATTACTTTAGAAGACTTGAAATCACCTAGGGTTGATATTAAAAACTTGAAGGTGTATTTACAGGACATAAAACACTTAAAACAACCTCCCACACGAGCTGGAACAACACAAAAATCAGCAACAACAAGAAGAACAAGAAACTTACTAGCGCCACGGGATTCCCGACATTTGATTTGTGTTGTTTGCCCTTTGTTTGGGTCTTGGATCATGAGAGAACCTTGAGAGACTGTTTTTAGGGTTATAAGGTCTGAATATACTGAAAATTAATGACTTAAAACGGGGTTGAGGTATCTTATATATGTCCATATGTCTTAAACCGCCTTTGTGGGCCCCATAGAGAGTAGCTTGGCGCACTCTCGCAAAAACGTGAATATCTCTCTATTTCGAGATCGTATCGATGAACGGTTTAATGCGTTGGAAACTAGACTCATAGATATTCAATTTGATAGGTAGATCACCCCATAATTCCAAGCACATTGGGAGAAAAATGCAGTAACATTTGACCTAAAGTTTAAGTAAAATTATAAACCTAAGTTGCGACAACTTTTATCGACTTTTGTTTCATAACTCGCTTGACTTCAAGACTTATGATGCGGATATTATATGATTCAAATACATTAAAACAAGACCTCTTGGGACAATTAATCACCTCTAGTGTTACCCGAAAATACGGGTTACAACATCCTTGATTCGTTTAACTTCAAATACTTGTTAACCACTCTTATACACCCTTGTATCGTTTAAGACCAATAGGATTAACTTCTTATCATCTCAAAGATAATCTCTTCTTGGATTTACGTCGACTAACTTACGGCGTGATCTATGGTATGCGAATTTGGGTTGTAACACCCTCTCCCCCTTAGGAACATTCGTCCTCGAATGTAAGGGTTTATGGGGTGTCTAACTCATTGTGGATTCCGACGGAGATTTCCGGCTGAGTTTCCCCTATAAAATGGACACTAGCCAAACTTGCAAGCAGTTAAACCTAACCTATGGCCTTACAAGACTATACAAAGCATTATGGATATGTACATTATCTGCATATTACCATTTTGTATTAAAAAAAAGAGTATTCACAAGCTATTGCTTACCTCATAGAGCCGTTTCACCTTATAATGCGTCCTTCTTTCCCCCGGCATCCTCGTTATCTTCACTCTGGAATAGGTAAGGGTATTTAGACTTCATCTCCTCTTCTGCTTCCCATGTCATTTCTTCTATATTCTTGTTCCTCCATAATACTTTCACGGAAGCTACATCCTTTGTTCTCAGCTTGCGGACTTGTCGATCTAATATAGCCATTGGTACTTCATCATATGATAGATCCTTTGTAACTTGTACATCTTTGATAGGGACGACCCGAGAAGGGTCTCCAATACATTTCCTCAACATAGATACATGGAATACCGGGTGGACAAATTCCAATTCAGATGGCAATTCTAACTCGTAAGCAACCTGTCCAATTCGTCGAAGAATTTTGTACGGCCCAATATACCGCAGACTCAACTTACCCTTCTTCCCAAAATGCGTAACACCCTTCATCGGCGAGATCTTAAGGAAAACCCAATCACTAACCTTAAATTCCAGATCACGACGTCGGACGTCGGAATAAGACTTTTGCCTGCTTTGTGCCGTCCTCAGTCGCTCTTGTATCACTTTCACCTTCTCAATGGCTTGGTGAATCAAATCTGGCCCATATAATTCTGTCTCACCGACTTCGAACCATCCAACTGGTGATCTACATCTCCTCCCGTACAGTGCCTCATACGGGGCCATTTTAATACTGGAATGGTAGCTATTATTGTAGGCAAATTCTATAAGTGCCAGATGGTCATCCCAATTCCCCTTGAAATCTAGAACACATGCTCGTAGCATATCTTCAAGCGTCTGGATGGTACGTTCAGCCTGTCCGTCAGTCTGCGGATGGAATGCAGTGCTGAGATTTACTTGTGTGCCTAAACCCTTCTGAAAAGACCTCCAAAAGTTAGCCGTAAATTGAGCTCCTCGGTCTGATATAATAGATACCGGCACACCATGAAGCCTAACAATCTCCTTGATATACAACTTCGCATAATCTTCAGCCGTGTAAGTTGTCTTAACTGGCAGAAAATGGGCAGATTTTGTAAGTCGATCAACTATCACCCAGATGGAGTCAAACTTATGATAAGAGCGAGGTAATCCAATAATGAAGTCCATATTAATCACCTCCCATTTCCAGGTCGGAATCTCTATATTCTGAATCAATCCACTAGGTTTCTGATGCTCGATCTTTACTTGTTGACAATTAGGACACTGGGCTACAAATTCTGCAATAGACTTCTTCATGTTATCCCACCAATACTGCTCCTTAACGTCATGATACATCTTTGTCGAGCCAGGATGGATAGAATATCGGGACTGGTGAATCTCAATCATAATCTTCTCTCGCAACCCTGCCACACTAGGTACACATAATCGGCCCTGGTATCTCAGTGTCCCATCTCCTCCGATCTTGAAAGCTGTAATCTTACACTGCTGAATTCCCTCTCTCAATCTTACTAAGGTAGGATCTTCATATTACCGTGCTTTTACCTCGGCTACCAAAGATGATTCTGCTGTATTCTGTACAGTAACACCTCCGTCATCAGAGTCCAACAATCTGATTCTCATATTGGCCAGCTGGTGAAGCTCTTTGGTCAACCCTTGTCTACCTGCCTCAATATGTATTAAGCTTCCCATTGACTTACGGCTGAGAGCGTCTGCCACAACATTAGCTTTACCGGGATGGTACAATATCTCGACATCGTAGTCTTTCAGTAATTCAAGCCACCTACGCTGCCTCAAATTCAACTCCTTCTGCTTGAAGATGTATTGTAAACTCTTGTGATCTGTGTAGATGTCAACATGGACGCCGTATAAGTAGTGCCGCCATATCTTCAAAGCATATATTACTGCAGCCAATTCCAAATCATGAGTCGGGTAATTCTTTTCATGCTTCTTCAATTGTCTTGATGCATAAGCAATCACCTTCCCACGTTGCATCAATACGCACCCCAAACCTATACCTGAGGCATCACAATATACCACATAACCTTCTGTTCCTTCTGGGAGAGTGAGCACTGGCGCGGATGTCAATCGATTCTTTAGCTCCTGAAAACTATGTTCACAAGCATCAGACCACTGAAACTTGGTAGCTTTCTGTGTTAACTTAGTCAATGGTGCTGATATAGAGGAAAACCCTTCTACAAACCGCCTATAATATCCTGCTAGCCCCAGGAAGCTGCGGACTTCTGACGGTGTTGTAGGTTTCAGCCAATTCTTCACTGCATCGATCTTCTGAGTGTCGACATTAATACCCTCATCAGATATCACTTGGCCAAGGAATGCTACTGAGTTCAGCCAGAATTCACATTTAGAGAGCTTAGCATATAACTTATGATCCTGAAGGGTCTGTAATACTATCCGCAAGTGGCCCGCATGTTCCGCCTCCAAACGAGAATACACCAGAATGTCATCAATGAATACGATCACGAACACATCAAGATAGGGCCTGAATACACTATTCATGAGATCCATAAAAGCTGCTGGGGCATTTGTTAGCCCGAACGACATCACCAAGAACTCAAAATGCCCATATCTTGTCCGGAAGGCCATCTTTGGAATATCCTTCTCCTTAACCCTCACCTGATGATACCCTGAACGCAAGTCAATCTTGGAGAAATACTTGGCACCCTGGAGTTGGTCAAACAGGTCATCAATTCTTGGAAGTGGATACTTGTTCTTTATTGTAAACTTATTCAACTGTCGATAATCGATACACATCCTTAACGACCCATCTTTCTTCCGCACGAACAAGACTGGCGCACCCCAAGGTGAAGTGCTAGGCCTAATGAAACCCTTATCCAGCAAGTCCTTCAACTGTGCCTTCAACTCTCGCAACTCTGCCGGGGCCATCCTGTATGGAGGGATAGAGATCGGTTGAGTGTCAGGCAATGCATCAATGCTAAACTCAATCTCCCTTTCAAGAGGAAGGCCTAGGAGTTCATCTGGGAAAACATCTGGAAATTCATTGACCACGGGGATTAATTGTAGAGTAAGCGGCTTCGCCTCCGCATCCCTAATGCGAACAAGATGATAAATGTAACCTTTTGAGATCATCTTCCTTGCCTTAAGATAGGAAATAAACCTACCTTTCGGCGTAGCAATGTTCCCCTTCCATTCAATGGCGGGTTCACAAGGAAACTGAAACCTAACCATCTTAGTACGACAGTCAACATTTGCATAGCATGAGGCCAACCAGTCCATTCCCATTATCACATCGAAATCAACCATTTCTAACTCAAATAAATTTGCCGAGGTTTGACGACTACAAATCATCACAGTGCAACCTTTATATACCCTTCTAGCAATCACAGAATCTCCTATCGGAGTGGATACCGCAAGTGGTTTACTTATCAATTCAGGTTCAATGCCAAACTTATTAGCCACAAAGGGTGTAACATATGATAAGGTAGATCCTGGATCAATTAGCGCATATACATCATAAGAAAACACAGACAATATACCTGTAACAACATCCGGAGATGACTCGAGATCTTGTCGACCTATTAGAGCATAGGTTCGATTTTGAGCACCACTCGAACTCGGCACTGAACCTCTACCTCTACCACGACCTGTCGACTGTTGAAAACCTTGTGCTGGAGGTCGAACTGATGAGGAAGAACCAGACACATATCCAGTCGGTTGAGCCATACCACCACCTCCTCTGTTAGGACAATCCCGCATCATATGGCCACGCTGTCGGAACCTCGACGGCACAGTCCAAAGTGGGCCTTGCCGCACTGATCACAACAAGGTGTTGGGGGTCTCGTCTGACTGGTATCTCTATGAAATTGTGAGCCTGATGCCCTCAAACTCTGACCTGAACCAGAATAGGTAAATCGATCATACCGAGGCCTCTGAAACTTTAGAGGAGCACTAGCTACAGGTGGCGCCGAACTCCTTGAAGATTGGGGCCTGATACTGCCTCTAAACTCATCAGAATACCCTGCAAATCTCGCCCTCTTATGCTGGCCCCTATCCTGCTCCCTATCTGCCCTTTGCTGGCGCTTACGATCCTCTAGGGTCTGGGCATAAGCCTGAATACGGGAAATATCCATGCCCTCTACCAAGGAGGCTGTTGTGCACTCATTTATCAGATGTGGTCCCAACCCGTTCACGAACAGATGCACCCTATCACTCATCTCGGCCACCATATGGGGAGCATACCTTGCTAAAGAATCAAACTGTATACTATACTCTCGTACACTCATATTACCCTGTCGAAGGTTCAAGAACTTATCAGCTCTAGCTCGTCGTATCTCAACTGGCAAGTAGTGACGAAGAAAGGCCTCAGAAAATTCCTTCCACACGGCTGGAGGAGCGTTCGGACCCCTAGATCTCTCCCAACTATCATACCAGAAAATCGCTAAATCCCGTAACCGATAAGAAGCCAACTCTACTGCCTCCGTATCACTAGCATGCATAACCCGCAATGTACGATGAATCTGATCAATAAATGTTTGTGGGTCCTCCTTGGGGTCTGATCCGGTAAACACTGGAGGGTCTAGATTAATAAAATCACGAACTCTCGCACTAACCGGTTTATCAGCAGCACCGGTATTCTGCCTCTGAGCCTGAGCAGCTACCAAGCTAGTCAACAATTGCACCGCACTGCGCATATCATGGTCTGTAGTGCCAGACGGAGGAACTGGATGTACTGGGTGCCTCCTAATATCCTCTGGAGGAGACGGAGAGGTATGAGACGGCATCTCACTCTGAGCCTCACTTTGGCCTGCTCTGGCTGGAGGCACCTGAATGTTACCCTCTCCCACAGCTGTATCAAGCCGTTTACTAATTGCTTGCTTCCTAGTCGAAGGCATCGCTGAAAGAAAACAAGGTGAATATTAGATATGAACACTTACTACTCAACTCTACGCACGATCTAGATTCAGGAAGAAGGTAACAACCCTAGATGTCACGTAGCCTCCTGATTATAAATGTGGCGCGCTACACATCCATAATCAAAACTCTACTAGACACGGCTCATAGACATCCCCTAGGACAGACTTGCTCTGATACCAAGTTTGTCACGACCCAACTGGAGGGTCATGACTAGCACCCGGGCCATACTTGCCGAGCACCAACGTACATTTTATCTAACCTTCCTTATTATCTTTAAGGGCCGACAAGATCAATATAAATAGTAGACATGGATCATGAACATCCAACAATGAAAGATAATGTCATGAACATACATAACATGGGACGACAAGACTGTCAAGAAACTATATATAAGGTACGAGCTATCATGATGCCATGAAAGACTATACAACAAAAATCAGCCGAAAAGGCATTCTAAACCATACATAAGTCGACACCTGTCTATGAGCCTCTAAAGGAACATAAGTGCTACAACATTGCCGGAACAGGGCCCCGACATACCCATAATGTCTATAACAAAAATGCATACCAAGACCACGGCAAGTCCGGAGAAGGGATCTCGCCAATAACCGCTGAACTGGACAGCCTACTGTGGTGGGGGAGCTACGTCTACCTGTCTATCAGGACCTGCAGCACGACATGCAGCGTCCACAAATAAAAAGGACGTCAGTACGAATAAAGTACTGAGTATGTGAGGCAAGAAAGCATAAGTAAGAACAGTAATGTAAACAGGGATAGAGAATATACAACCTGTGATATCTGGGTACCTCTGAGGGCTACTGACATGAAATACATGATACATACATATATATACATAAACTTTTAAAACATACGCCTTTGTGGGCATCACCATCATCATATCGTACCCGGCCATAATAGGCTCGGTAAAACGTACCCGGCCATCATAGGGCTCGGTAGAATCGTACCCGGCCACGTGGAGCTCGGTAAAACCCAACTGATCAGTGGTTGCACAATAGGTGCCGTACCCGGCCGACTATAGCGCGGCTCGGTAGAGTAAAATAGATACATATATATGATGCATGCTGGACTCATTGGAATCACATTTTGAACCTTTCGGAGTGACATAAGGTTGGTATCCTTCGTACACGTTATTAGGATTAACTCTTCATCAAGAATCTTATAAGAATCAGGAACTACCAACAACATTGATAATATAAGAATAAGAGAAGTAACATTAATATCAATCGTTTCATAAGAAGGGCAGCAATGTAAGTACTGCTAGCTTCTAAGAGTAGAGTATCTTTGGGAGCTCGTTCATTACATTATGTACAATCGGAGTCGTGCAAAAGAATGAAGGGGATAGCCTCACATACCTTGTATATACTGCCCAACCTCAAGCTATGCAAATGTCATGACTCCTTAGTCTATAATAAGACAAATGACACTATCATTATCGTTTAAGCGTCGTAACTATTATGTATCGACCACAACCTATTTTACGATGAAACGGACAGCACCTCCCCTATTTATATGACTTCCCACAAGTCAATACAATCACCAAACAGCCCAAACAACATCATTAATAATCATATTGAGCCTCCAAAACAGTCCACCAACCAACAACATTACTACCAAGCCTTTCGATATATATTTCACAAGTTCTAGCTTCAACGACTTAGCTGCAACTTGGATAATCTTAAATATATATAGAGTAAGAGGTTCCTTACCTTTAAACAGAAATAACAACTCCAATTTAACCTTAATTTTCCACGAAATATCCCTTCAATTCTGCCACAAGAACAAGGAAGCGAAACTAGCAATTAATTCAGGTTTTTCGGCACTAGAATTACTTTAGAAGACTTGAAATCACCTAGGGTTGATATTAAAAACTTGAAGGTGTATTTACAGGACATAAAACACTTAAAACAACCTCCCACACGAGCTGGAACAACACAAAAATCAGCAACAACAAGAAGAACAAGAAACTTACTAGCGCCACGGGATTCCCGACATTTGATTTGTGTTGTTTGCCCTTTGTTTGGGTCTTGGATCATGAGAGAACCTTGAGAGACTGTTTTTAGGGTTATAAGGTCTGAATATACTGAAAAATAATGACTTAAAACGGGGTTGAGGTATCTTATATATGTCCATATGTCTTAAACCGCCTTTGTGGGCCCCATAGAGAGCAGCTTGGCGCACTCTCGCGAAAACGCGAATATCTCTCTATTCTGAGATCGTATCGATGAACCGTTTAATACGTTGGAAACTAAACTCATAGATATTCAATTTGATAGGTAGATCACCCCATAATTCCAAGCACATTGGGAGAAAAATGCAGTAACATTTGACCTAAAATTTAAGTAAAATTATAAACCTAAGTTGCGACAACTTTTATCGACTTTTGTTTCATAACTCGCTTGACTTCAAGACTTATGATGCGGATATTATATGATTCAAATAAATTAAAACAAGACCTCTTGGGACAATTAATCACCTCTAGTGTTACCCGAAAATACGGGTTACAACATCCTTGATTCGTTTAACTTCAAATACTTGTTAACCACTCTTATACACCCTTGTATCGTCGTTTAAGACCAATAGGATTAACTTCTTATCATCTCAAAGATAATCTCTTCTTGGATTTACGTCGACTAACTTACGGCGTGATCTATGGTATGCGAATTTGGGTTGTAACACCGGGTCTATTATTCAGGGAGATGGGGAGATTGATGAAGATGTTGCACATCGTATTGGGGTGGGATGGATAAAATGGAGACTCGCTTCCGGTGTTTTGTATGACAAGAAGGTACCACAGAAACTTAAGAGTAAGTTCTACAGAGTGGTGGTCAGACCAACGGTGTTGTATGGGGCGGAGACGCTGAGTGTTAGCAAGTCAAGATCGCTCATGTCCAGAAAATAAAGGTAGCAGAGATGAGGGTGTTCGGATGGATGTGTGGGCACACAAGTTAGATAGGATCAGAAACGAGGTTATTCGCGACAAGGTGGGTGTGACCTCTATTGAGGATAAGATGCGGGAAGCACGGCTTAAGTGGTTTGATCGTGTGATGAGGAGGAACACAAACGCCCCGGTGAGGAGGTGTGAGAGGTTGACATTGGAGGATTTACGGAGAGGTAGAGGTAGGCCGAAGAAGAGGTGGGGAGAGGTGATTAGGCAAGACATGGCGTAACTTCAGCTGACCGAGGACATAACCCTTGATAGAAAGGTATGAAGATCGAGGATTAGGGTAGTAGAGTAGGTAATCTAGAGTGTTCATAACAGTAGTATTGGCACACAGTCTCGCTTTCTGTTGGTAGTAGGTTTTTATGACTAACCGTTGTTTTCTTTCATTGTTGATCACCTTACTGTCTTGTTGTTTTTATTCTGCTTTTATATGGCATTTTGGTATTGTCTCTTCTTGTCTGGTGCTTATGCTTTCCTGAGCCGAGGGTCTATTGGAAACAACCTTTCTACCCTCACAAGGTAGGGGTAAGGCTTGCGTACACACTACTCTCCCCAGACCCCACGGTGTGAGATAATATTGGGTATGTTGTTGTTGTTGTTGTTATTGTATTAAACACAAATTTTACAATTCCAAACCAGCACTAAATGCATGAATCTCACTTTCTTACAACTCTTTGACATGGCAAGTACAACCAATAAAAAGATTACATATCAGCCAAAACAAAAAGAGACATGTCAGAAATTTGAAAAAAAAAAGACAAAATAGGAAAATATTTCATAACCCTTCTTTTCATCATATTCTTTCCTCGCCACTAACACCGCCACCACTGAGGCATTGTCGGGGCTGTCACTAAGTGCCAGAAAATGCCCCTTCTCCAGCACACCCTCCCCTCATCATCTCCCACCCATGTATCATCTTCTTCCATAAAACATAAATTAAAGGATGAAATAATTCTCATGCTTCCGAAACAAAGGAATTTCAATTTGATAGCTTTTTTTATTTTTTCAGTATTTTAAAAATGAGGCAAAGGGATCCATAACAGATGTTAGCATAAACTTGTTCTGTCTTTAAACTGGCCTTATCAGCACATGGGCTATTGGGGGTTGACAGTTTGTGTTATGTATTTTTGTCCCCAGTTTTTGTAAGAAGGGTCTTGCATCAACTTGAATTTTTTGACTAATCTTATGAGCAATGGGCAGATAAAAGTAAGGATAAAAAAAATGGGGATGGTGTTTTGCCGGTCAGTGTCGCCTTCAAAAGCTGGTGAGCTATCGGTGGTATTCATCAAGTAGCACACAGAAATCATGCAAAGGATTTATTTCGTAGTTTTCGACGGAGATACAGATTCCAAACCTGATTTCATTCTTTTAAAGAGCTGAAGGGATCGAGTAGCTCTAATCCATTTTCTCTGGCACAAAAATTGTTCAAGGAAGAACCTTTCTTTTTAGTTCTTTCTTCAACAAAAGAGAAAATAACAAGTCACAATTCACCTACTCTATTTCACTATTATTTCTCAGTTCATAGTGTAATAGATGACTAGTGAGTAGTCATGAAGGGGAAGATGATGATGGAGGGGTTCTGTTGAAGAAATTAGGGAAGAGAGAGAAAAACAATTGAGTGATTCACACGCGTAGTGGCAAGTGAGAATCGCCCCTTATGCCCCATTTGTATGAGGTGCTTAATAGACACATTTATTACATAGGTTAGGTGTCTAATAAGTTGCTGCCTCAGTTGAGGTGTCTAAATAAAAATTCATGATGGGTTGCCTGTGTATTTGGGCCAAAGAATAATCTCGTAAGGTCCCTCATACATAAAGAGGAAAAACAATTGAGATGATGATGGAGGGGATCGTTTGAGGAAATTAGGGAAGAGAGAGAGAAAAATAATTAAGTGATTCACGCACGTAGTGGCAAGTGAGAATCACCCCTTGTGCCACATTTGTATGAGGTACTTAATAGACACATTTAATACATAGGTTAGGTGTCCATACCGATGGCAGCCTTATTGTCACAGTACAAGGAAAGTTTTTCTTTTTCAGATAGTCTCAATTCCTGTAGTAGATTTTGTAGCCAAAGTAGTTCGCTAACACCCTGGGCCATAGCTCTATATTCTGCCTCCGCACTTGATCTAGCAACTATACTTTGCTTCTTGTTTCTCCAAGTAACCAAGTTTCCTCCAACGAGCGTACAGTAATCGGATGTTGATCTTCTGTCATCTATAGATCTAGCCCAATCCGCGCCTGTAAAGGCTTCTATTTGGAGGTGATCATGTTTGGAGAAAAGTAGACCTTTCCCTGGAGCAGACTTCAGATACAGCAAAATGTGAAAGATATCTTGCATATGAGGATTTGGGGATCATGCATGAACTGACTCACCAAGCTAACTGAATAGGCTATGGTTGGTCTAGTGTGGGAGAGATAAATGAGTCTTCCGACCAACCTCTAATATCGCTCCTTATCAACTGATTCTCCAACTCCACTTTGTAACTTGTGATTGCTTTCAATTGGCGATTCTGCGGGTCTGCAGCCTGTCATACCAGTTTCTTTCAAGAGATCCATAATATACTTCCTTTGAGAAATAAAGATTCCTCTTTTGGATCTAGCAACCTCAATTCCCAAGAAGTACTACAATTTTCCTAGATCCTTATCTTAAATTCATGTGCCAACAACTTCTTCAATCGGGTCATCTCCTCTTTGTCATCTCTTGTCATAACTATGTCATCAACATAAACTATGAGATGAGTGAATTTACCCGTTTGATGTCTTATGAAGAGGGTGTGATCAGCATTGTTTTGTTGGTAACCGAAGGAGATCATTGCTTTGTTGAATCTATCAAACCAAGCTCCGGGTGTTTGCTTCAGTATATATAAGGCTTTCTTCAATCTGCATAGCTTTCCTTGACTCTGTGCAGTATCAAATCCAGGAGGAATCTCCATATACACCTCTTCTTCTAAATCTCCATGAAGAAATGCATTCTTTACATCAAACTGTTGCAAGTCCGAATCAAGATTAGCTGCACAAGATAAAAGAATTTTAATAGTGTTCATCTTAGCAACAGGAGCAAATGTCTCTTGATAATCCACTCCATAAGTCTGAGTGAATCCCTAAGCCACCAATCTTGCTTTAAATCTTTCAATTGAGCCATCAGCTTTGTGCTTCACCGTGAAGACCCATTTGCAGCCAACCAACTTCTTGTTTGGTGGTGAAGTGACAAGTTCCCAAGTCTTATTTTTTTATAAGTCCTTCATTTCTTCAATCATAACTTGCTTCCATTTAGGATCTGCAAAAGCTTTCCTCCAATTCTGGGGAATAGACACAGAAGAAATATACAAGGCAAAGGCTCTATAGGAGGGAGACAGAATTGTAGGAGACAAAGTTAGATAAAGGATGTTTGGTGGTGCAAGATCTGACTCGTTTTCTGTGAGCAATAGGCACATCTAACTCATTAGGAAATGCAGATAACTCACCAGTAGAAGAAGGTTCAGCTTCGCTAGATTGCATGATGGCTTCTTCTGCTTTATTTCTCCTTGAGTAAGTTTTCAAATCAGGCCTATCCAAATGCCCAATAGTCTCCCCCTGAATTCTTTCTCCAATTTCACTTTCCCCTATGAAAGTGTCATCAAGAAGTCCAGTAATGGAACTAGGTAGATTCACCTCTTCCTCCTTACTGCTCTCCTCCTGAAGAGGTGATGAGGTAATACTGAAATAGGGCTCAGATTCTCGAAAGGTAACATTCATGCTAACAAAAGATCTCCTAGAGGGAGGATGATAACATTTGTAACCTTTATGTGTCGGAGAATACCCAAGGAAAATAAACTTTATAGCTCTAGGATCAAGTTTCCTAGAATTTCTAGTGTGGACAAAGCAAACACACCCAAAGACCTTTAGAGCAACAATATATTCATTCTTACCCTTTAATGTTTCCAGATGACTTTGAAAATTGAAGGGTTTAAGTGGCATTCTGTTAATAAGATAGGCAGCCGCTAGAATAGCATCCCCCAGTAAGGTTTTGGTAGATACATAGTAAGCATAAGAGATCTTGCTACTTCTAACAGATGCCTATTTTTCTTTCAGTGGCCCTATTTTTTGCACTAATGTAAGGATAACTAGTCTGATGGACTATCCCATTGGACTTCAAATAAGCACCAAATCTTTTATCCATGTATTCGCTGCCATTATCAGTTCTCAAAATTTTTATTTTGGCATCAACCAGAGTACAAATCATCTTATGAAATGACTGAAAACAAGAGAAAACTTCACTTTTGGCTTTTAACAAATATACCCAAGTCATCCTAGTGCAACAATCAATGAAAGTAACAAACTATCGATTATCAGACAAAGAAACAGTTTGGGTAGGACCCCATAAATCATAATGAATAGTCATTAATGGAGTTGTGCTTCTATTATTACTCACAGGATAATAGTTTTTAGTATGCTTGGCATATTCACACACATCACAGAACAAAGATTCAAATCGAGTCCTTGAAAATAAATCGGGATATAGATTCTTCAAAACAAAGAATGATGGATGTCCTAACCGTCTATGCCGCTGTATTATTTCTTGGTTGATATCCTTACGCTGTATTATTTCTTGGTTGACATTCTTACTTTCTCCAAAAAAGGCTTGACCATATTTTTGAATTCCATCTAATATATACAAGTCAACACGTAATCTACAACTGCCAATCCTTTTCCCTAAAAAACACAATGATCGGGAAAGAACTGAATTTTACAGTTTAGAGCTTTGGTGATGGCACTAACAGATAAAAGATTGACAGGGAACTAAGGGAAATGAGCACGAATGATAGTTTAATATTAGGAGTACAAATGACAGAACATGTTCAAGAGATAGGTGTTAAAAAACCATTGGTTATTTTAACATTATCTACTTTGGGGCACGGAGAATAGTTTTGAATGCCTTTAGAAGAGCCTATCATGTGTCTATTTGCACCAGAATCAACAATCCAAGAATTAAGGTGAGCAACAAAGGCAGTACATGATTCACATGATTGGATGTGGAAACATTGGCGGAGTCAAGTTTGGCTAGGAGGCGACGGAGAAGCTGAATTTTATCCGAAGACAAGATTTCTCCAGAAACCGTCTCCTTGAATGTCTACATATTTCTGTCTTGCCCAATCAGAAGGAAATCTGAAGAAAATTGCTCAAAAATAATCTGCCTCGCTGGAAACCAAATCTGTCTCGAGCGAACCTTAGCTCCGGTGAACAGAAAAATCAAAACTGGTAGGGATAGGCTCGGAATGTTCCAGCGACCCTAATAGAAAAGAAAATTTCAAAAACAAAACTAACCAGAAGGAGTTTGTGTTGCGAAAAGCCACCAAGAAAGAGAAAAACTCGACCTCTTTGATAAAAACGGAACCCTAGTACTGCGAGAGAGATCACTCACCTCAAAAAGGCAGCAATGGCTCTGATACCATGTAGATTTTGAGAAGAAGAAAAGGCTTCTTGTATTTCTATGTGTGTTTACATCCCATGGGCAAGGGAATTTATACAAAGCTCCTAATGCTAATTAAGGAAAATAAAATAAATCTATACAATCATTCCAGCTACCAAATCAAATCAAATTAAATCAAAATAAAATCAGAACTCCTAAATATAATCAAATCTCCTGAAATCATGTTAATCAACACTCCTAAACCAAATCTCCTTAAATCATGTTAATCAACACTAAGTTTAAAAAAGAAAGAGAGAAAGAGTTTTGAGACTTGTAGTCTTAAATATGCTACTCACTTTGTCCAATTTATAATATGCGGTTCGGATTTCGAGAGTCAAACAAGTTTTTCTTTAACCGCGATCTTTTCATATGCTTTTTAAATATTTTGAATTGTTAGTACTTTTTATGTAGTTTCCAAATATGTAAAATTTATCTCAAAAAACTTAAAGATTCTATGTCTGAATTTGCGGGCAAAATTAAGACGTTTGAATCTTGAAATCCAAACTGAATTACATAAATTAGGATGTAGCGAGAACAACATTTGTAGGGCTATAACATGTTGAAAATCTGTATGGCTACAATATTTATGAAAATTGCAGTCTTAAACTTATCATAATATTTGTTGTCGCTATAAAAATTTGTCATCAAGTGTAAAATGAGAAGCTTCAATTAAATTGTTTTTAAACTTAGGTTTTAACAAACTACTAAAAAGAAATAGGGTTCTAATTAACGTTGGTTTAGGACCAGAGTGAGTACTAATTAACGTTGTTGCATCAAATCCTTAATTGAGTTATACTCATAGTGATCATTTGGTTCACCAACAAGTTATACTGGGGCTATAATATGGAGATTCTAGTACAAAATTAAATAATAATGGGATTATTTAGTGTATATAAGTTTTTGATAGATGGTTGGTTTATTGAACTAACAATGGGATATACAAAATTACCAAAAAAAAAAAACATTGGGGTATACAACATATAATATAAAACATGTGTTTTGTTTTACACGATATAAACTTGGATAAATTTGATCTTCAACTTTAACCTTCGCCTTCTTAAAAGACTTTGGGAAAGGAAATTTAGAAGAGCATATTTGATATTTGGTCATTTTATCCAGGTCAGCTAATCTGGGATTGTTGTCCCACATTGAATGTGATAAAAACATAATACCAAAGCCGTGATTTACTTGAATTGAGCTTAAATAAAGAAGGATCAAAATTTTAATTAAATCAAACACTACGATAACACATTTTATCTCAGCATTGTTATCCTTATCTTAATTCACATTTTATATCAGGATTGTTATCCATATCCTAATTCCAAACAATTCTTTAAACGATCGTCAGTTATCTAAGGGAATGGGGAGATTGATGAGAATATCAAATACCGTATAGGGGCAGGGTGGATGAAATGGAGGTTAGCATCCGGCGTCTTGTGTGATAAGAATGTGCCACCAAAACTTAAAGATAAATTCTACAAAGCGGTGGTTAGACCGACTATGTTGTATGGTGCAGAGTGCTGGCCAGTCAAGAACTCCCATATCCAGAAGATGAACTTAGCTGAAATGAGGATGTTGAGATGGATGTGCGGGCACACTGGTTGGATAAAGTTAGGAATGAGAATATTCAGGCGTAGGTGGGTGTGGCCTCCATAGAGGACAAGATGCGAGAAGCGAGGCTAAGATGGTTCGGGCAAGTGAAGAGGAGAAGCCTAGATGCCCAGTAAGGAGGTTTGGACAGTTGGCTTTGGCGGGATTGAGAAGAGGTAAAGAACGATCTAAAAAGTATTGGGGAGAGGTGATCAGGCAGGACATGGCGCGACTTCAACTTACTGAGAACAAGGCCCTTGATAGCAGGGTGTGGAGGACGAGAATTAGAATAAAAGGGTAGTAGGTAGTCGGGCATTTTTCTGATCCATATTGGGTTGTTTAGGGCTAGTTTGTTAGTATCTTGTCACGATTCTTAGATTGCTAGTATTATGGTTGTTTCCTTACTATCTTCCTCTTCGATTTTCTCGGATCTTGTCGTGGTTACTGCTTGTTGCTATGGCTAGTGTTATTGCTTTCTTCCATCTATTTTTCTGGTTCTTACATTGTTGTTATCATTTTTCTGGCTTTTACTGTTGATATTTGATTGTTTTCTATTCTTCCTCTCGAGCCGATGGTCTTTCGGAAACAACCTCTCTACCTCCACAGGGTAGGGGTAAGATGTGCATACACACTACCTTTTTCATACCCCACTTGTGAGATTTCACTGGGTTTGATTGATTGATTGATCTTCAAATGATAGTCAATTATCCATGCAACTTAAAAGAGAATGCACTCTAAAATTTCCTAATAGCTGCAGTACTCTCTGCAAAATAGCCAACATTCAAGGAAATGGACACTAACCTGTTCGACTATAATGTTCAAGCACTGCAAAGAAGCGACAGCCTCTTCAAGCACTGATGATGCAATATCTATTGCTGCTGTAGAGCAGTAAGAGGTCCTGTCAATTGCAACCCATGTTTCTTTTTCATACTTGTACAATTTTATTTTTTCTTTTTTGTGTTATAAATTACAGATTAGAAACTCCAAACACAGATATATCATTGAAGAGAAACTCCAAATATAAAATATCAGGGAAACTTTCCTGACATACTTTAACACTCTCTTCAAAAGGTGAAATTCAACTTCAATGCCTATATTCATGACCTGAATATATAGATAAGAATAAGATAAATAATATCTTTCAACTCTTGTTCATGGCTCAATAGGAATTGTAAGGTAACATCTAGCTCAGTAAGTGTTTGCTATATGTCCTATGCCTTTGGGAATAATCCAAACAGCTATGAGATCATTCGCCTTCGTGAGACTTTGCCGGCAGCCACATCATGAGGCTGCCATCATAAGGCAATGAAGGTGCATAGGGATGATTATATAGCCAAGGCATAGAGACAACACTACTTTAGCTTTTGCCCCCCTTACTTGTACTCTTCCTTTGTGGTTTTTTTCTTTTTATTATTAATAAAAATAGCTACTAGGCAGCCCGCCTAGTAGTATAATTTGCTTAAAAAAAAACCTCTTGAGCAATAGACATTAATAACATACCAAGCCGAATTCGTCTTCTAACATCTTAGAGAATCTACGAAGCACATCTCTTGGACAATATTGCCATGCTTTACCAGGTTCAGTTAACATGTCAACCAAGACCATTTCCTGGTTTCTTGCCCTGGACCAAAGGGTGCACACAAACGTGATTGCAAATATGTGAAATCTGGAAACGACAAAATTGTTTAAAGTTACACAGAAACTTGATGACCTAAATGAACAGTCGCCACACCAAGGTCCATAATCATAGACAAAATAGAACAATGAAAGAGTTGGACATCAGAGAGTATTCAACTTTAAACTACTCAACTACAAAATAATTTAGTTTGATGCTATTTTCTGTCCGCCCTGCAAGTCGTCAAGAATGAGATTTCACAAGATTAACAATGGACGTTTCTAAGTTGTAATGTTTAGCTGAAAGAGTAAAGTAGAGAACCTGAGGAAATTTGGGAATCCGGAACCAGCTCAGTTGATTGTATTGAACCTTGTTCAAAAGGTTTCATATATACCCATGTCTCCAGAAAATGGCAAGTAATAAAAGAACCTCTAAGTGATTATAACCTTCAACTGATGTAACCCGTAATATTCATTTAATTAACGGGAAAAAAATCACCTAACTAACTTGAGACATTATCATTTATTCTTCAACGCTCCCTATATCTGGGGAGAGAGACCAAGTTGATCGCTTCCAGCATGTAAAAAGAACTTCATGCTGGACCATTCCCAGTGCCTTTGTTAGTAAATCTACCTGTTTCAACTTAGAAGTATTTGCTCAGTCCTGACTACTCATTGATAATTTGTTTTCAGTATAAAACGATAATCAATCTCTATATGTTTTGTTTGTTCATGAACTATAGGATTTGCAACTATCTCAATTGCAGTTTTACTATCACAGTGTAAGGTTACAGGAAGTCGCATATCGGCATTAACTCCTTAAGAAAGCCAACTAACAAATCTGGGCTTGCCTACGACTAGGAAAGATAGAGATTGCATCTTTGTGGTTATTGATAGATTTTCCATGATGGCTAATTATATAACTTGTCATAAGAGTGATGATGCTTCTCGTGTTGCTACTATATTTGTTGATCATGTGCTTAAATTGCATGGAATCCTCAAAGCCAGCCTCGATCCCAAAGGTTATACTCAGATATTTGGACTTGATTACAGTGATACTTTCTCTCCCGTGGCTAAAATGGCATATGTCCGCCTTTTTCTATCCATGATTATTGTTCGCCATTGGCCTCTCTATCAGTTGGATATTAAGAATCATTTTCTCCACAGTAACCTTGAGGATGAAGTTTATATGGAGCAACCACCTGATGTTGTTGCTCAGGGGAGTCTAGTGGCCTTGTATGTCGGTTGCACCGGTCACTCTATGGTTTGAAATAATCACCTCGAGCATGGTTTGGTAAGTTTAGCACAGTTGTTCAGGAGTTTGGCATGATGCATGGTGAAGCTGATCATTCAGTATTTTATCAACATTCTGCACAAAATTTGTGAATATATTTGGTGGTGTATATTGATGATATAGCTATTACCGGGAATGATCAGGATGGTATTACTAGTTTGAAGCAACGTCTCTTTCAGCACTTCCAGACCAAGGATCTGGGCAGATTGAAGTAATTTCTAGGTACTGAGGTCGCTCAATCTAGCTCTGGTAGTGTTATTTCACAGCAGAAGTATGCTTAGACATTTTTGAGAAGACAGAAGTGACAGGTTGTAGACCCACTGACACTCTTATGGATCTGAATGCTAAACTTCTGCAAGGACAGAGGGAGCCTCTTAGCAATCCTGCAAGATATAGGCGACTCGTTGGTAAGTTGAGTTACCTCATAGTGACCAGACCTGATATTTCCTTTCCTGTGAATGTTGTAAGTCAGTTTATGGATTTTTCCTGAGATAGTCATTGGGATGCAGTTGTCCGAATTCTTCGATATATAAAATCAGCACCAGGCAAAGGACTATTGTTCGAGGATCGAGGTCATGAGCAGATTGTGGGGTACACAGATACTGATTCGGTAGGATCGCCTTTTAATAAACGTTCTACGTCTGGATATTGTGTATTATTAGGACCACAAAGGACTAATGTTCAAGGATCGAGGTTATTCAAGAAGTACTTTCTTTTTAATGAAATATCGTTCTAAGTTATTTTCTATATTCCAGAATTCTTATACTGAAATAAAAAATCAATTTAGTGTTTCTATTTGCACATTTCGTAATAGTAATGCCTTAGAATACTTATCCTTGCAGTTTCAGTAGTTTGTGACTTCTCAAGGAATTATTCCTCAGACATCTTGTCCATATAATTTTCAGCAAAATAGGGTAGCACAGAAAAAGAATAGGCACCTCATTGAGATTGCTCACACACTTCTTATTCAGTCCCATGTTTCGTTGCGTTTTTTGGGCGATGCAGTTCTCACAGCTTATTATTTGATTAAACGGATGCCTTCATCTTCCATCGAGAATCAAATTCCACATTCAATATTGTTCCCTAAGTCACCCTTATAGTTTCTTCCTCCTCGTGTTTTGGAGAGCACATATTTTGTTCATAACTTAGCTCCTAGAAAGATATTAGCACCTCGTGCTCTCAAGTATGTCTTCCTTGGTTATTCTCGGGTTCAAAAGGGACATTGTTGTTACTCACCTGATCTTCTTATGTCAACTGATGTCACATTGTTTGAGTCTTGATCTTACTTTAATTCTTTTGATCGTCTTGGTATATTTGAGGTCTTACCAACACCTACTTTTGAGGAGACTACTACTGCTCCTCCTACATCCCCAGCCACGGGACCATCACTCTTGACTTATCATCGTTGTCCACGTCTAGCGTCAGGCCCGGATGATTCAGGTCCTACATCAGATTCTGCACCTATTGCGTACTTGTCTTCTCCTAGTCCATCGATTACACTTCGGAAAGGTATACGATCCACACTTAATCCTAATCATTATTAAGTCGGTTTAAGTTATTATCATCTGTCATCATCCCATTAAACTTTTGTACATGTTTGTCCTTTGTTTTTGTAGATTTTCATCCAAAAGTCTACATGTGAAGCACTATATCTCATCCAGGATGACAATGGGCAATGACCGATGAGATGTCTGCTTTGCATGCGAGTGGTACTTGGGAGCTCACCCCTCTTCCTTGAGGTAAGTCTAATGTTGGGTGTTTCTGGGTTCATGCAGTCAAATTTGGCCCGGATGGCCAAATTGATCAGCTTAAGTCCTGCCTTGCTGCCAAAGGGTATACTCAGATATTTGGATTTGATTACAATGATATTTTCTCTCATGTGGCTAAAATAGCATACGTCCGCCTTTTCTATTCATGGTTGTTCGTCATTGGCCTCTTTATAAATTGGACATTAAGGATGTTTTTCTCCACGGTGATCTTAAGAATGAAATTTAGATGGAGCAACCACCTGGTTTTGTCGCTCAAGGGGAGTCTAGTTGTCTTGTATATGGATAGAGCATGTCACTGACAGCAACCTGAAGTAAGGAAGACAAGTTGTATCTATATTGCATTTCTAAATCCCATGTGGAGGCTTAGACCAAGAAGTGGCCCACAAACTGAGTGGAAGCACTCACCAGATCTTTCAACCTCCTTATAGTCATGGCAAACTACCATACTCTTAATAATTTCAGAGCTTTGGATAGCACATAAGTAAGAAGAAGAAGTTTACCATTCCAAACAAACTCAGATCTCATGGCCCAAATTTTCCAAAGGACTTCACAGGTCTGCGGATCCTTCAGAGAATCAGAGTCATTAACAACGCGACTAAGAAACCTAGTCATACTAATGCCTTCCACATCCTACTCATACTGCCATTCCACGCAAACCTCCCCCCCACCCTCCACCCCCCACGTTCAAGGAATACATGTTCACTATTTTCCGTCAAGCCACAAAAATGACACCCTGCTTTAACATTAATGCCTCTAGCTAGTAAATTGGACTTAGCAAGTAGAATATTTTGAGCTAATATCCAAAAAGAATCTTTAATTTTTTGGAGGTAGCTTCAACTTCATTGAGCTAAAAATGGGATATACGGAATATCCCGTTGATGACAAGATGCGGGAAGCGAGGCTTAGATGGTTCGGACATGTTCAAAGGAGAAGCCCAAATGCTCCGGTACGGAGGTGTGAGCGGCTGGTTGTGGAGGGCATGAGAAGAGGTAGAGGGCAGCCTAAGAAGTATTTGGGAGAGGTGATCAGACAGGATATGGCGAGGCTCCAGATTTTCGAGGACATGACACTTGATAGGAAGATGTGGAGGTCGAGTATTAGAGTTGTAGGTTAGGATGTAGTTGAGTCTTGACTTACTTCGTACCATTGTGGGACTGGCCACGTATGGTTTTTGTCTAGGGTAGCTAGTGACAATGTTATGTTTTACTACTTCGCTTTTCAGTGCGTATTTCTTGGTTACTCGAGAACGCATAAGGGGTATCGATGCTATTCTTTTGATCTCCAGCGGTACCTTATGTCTGCTGATGTTACCTTCTTTGAAACCCCGTCATACTTCATAGGTCCAGGTAATCACTTAGATATTTCTGAGGTGCTACCAGTTTTATCTTTTGGAGATTTAGTCACTATATCCCATTCATCTTCCTCTACAACTCTAGCTCCACCACCTACAGCTCCAGTTGTAGCTCCACCACCTATAGCTCCAGTTCCACCACCTAGTCAAGTTCAACCTTCTGCAGCTCCACCATTCTTGACTTATCATCGTCGTCCACGTCCAACATCATGCCCAGGTGATTCGTGTCCTGCATCAGATTATGCACCTACTGCGGACTTGTCTCCTCTTAGTCAACCAATTGCACTCCGCAAAGGTGTACGATCCACACTTAATCCTAATCCCCATTATGTCAATTTAATTTATCATCATCTGTCATCACCTCATTATGCTTTTATATCATCTTTGTCCACTGTTTCTATCCCTAAGTCTACAGGTGATACACTATCTCATCTAGGATGGCGACATGCTATGATTGATGATATGTCTGCTTTACATGTGAGTGGCACTTGGGAGCTTGTTACTCTTCCTTCAGGTAAGTTTAGTGTTGGTTGTCGTTGGATTTATGCAGTCAAGGTCGGCCCGGATGGCTAGGTTGATCGGCTTAAGGATACACTCAGATTTTTGGGCTTGATTATAGTGGCACTTTTTCTCCCGTGGCTAAAGTACCATATGTTCGTCTTTTTTTATTCATGGCTACTATACGTCATTGGCCTCTTTATTAGTTAGACATTAAGAATGCTTTTCTCCACGGTGATCTTGATGAAGAAGTTTATATGGAGCAACCACCTGGTTTTGTTGCTCAAGGGGAGTCTAGTGGTCTTGTATGCCGATTTCGCAGGTCACTATATGGTTTGAATAGTCCCCTCGAGCTTTGTTTGGTAAGTTCAACATAGTTATTCAGGAGTTCGGCATGATTCGTAGTGAAGCTGATCACTCTGTGTTTTATCGGCATTCTGCTCCTAATCTGTGTATTTATCTAGTGGTTTATGTTGATGATATTGTTATTACTGGCAATGATCAGGATGGCATTACTAATCTGAAACAACATCTCTTTCAGCACTTCCATACTAAGGATCTGGGCATATTGAAGTATTTTCTAGGTATTGAGGTCGCTCAGTCTAGCTCAGATATTGTTATTTCACAGCGGAAATATGCCTTAGACATTCTTGAGAAGACTAGAATAATGGGCTGCAGACCTATTGACACTCCTATGGATCCGATTGCTAAGCTTTTGCCTGGTCAGTGGGAGCCTCTTAGAGATCCTACAAGATATAGGAGGTTGGTTGGCAAATTGAATTACATCACAGTGACTAGACCTAACATTTCTTTTCCGGTGAGTGTTGTAAGTCAGTTTATGGATTCTCCCTGTGATAGTCACTGGGATGCAGCTGTTCACATTCTTCAGTATATAAAGTCAGCTCCAGGCAAAGGGTTACTATTCGAGGATCGAGGCCACGAGCCGATTGTTGGGTACATAGATGCTGATTGGGTAGGATCACCTTCTGATAGACGTTCTACGTCTAGGTATTGTGTTATAGTAGGATGTAATTTGTTATCTTGGAAGAGCAAGAAACAGAATGTAATTGCTCGATCTCGCGCCGAAGCTGAATATCGGGCCATGGCTATGGCAACGTGTGAGCTAATTTGGGTCAAGCAGTTGGTCAAGGAGTTGAAGTTCGGAGAAATCAGCAAGATGGAACCGGTGTGTGATAATCAAGCTGCTATTCATGTTGCGTCAAATCCGGTGTTCCATGAGAGGACTAAATACATTGAGATTGACTGTCACTTTATCAGAGAAAAGATACTCTCAGGAGATATTGTTACAAAGTTTGTAAAGTCGAATGATCAGCTAGCAGATATTTCACTAAGTCTCTTACTAGTTCTCGTATTAGTTACATCTATAACAAGTTCGATACATATGATTTATATGCACCGGCTTGAGGGGAAGTGTTAAGTACTTAGTCATGTAGTATCCGACATTGGGAAGTAGATACCTATTATTATGTAATCACTGTATATAAATAGGCGTCGTAAAACACTTTAATTAAGCAATAATCTTTTCTCCCGTGCTTTTTCACAATTGGCTTATCCACAACCGATGCAATAGACAACAAAGGTTTCCTAGCAAAGAAGTTTGTTAGCACATCTGGAAACGACACTCGTACCACAATTTTGAAGTTTCTTCTTTAGGGTTGAAATTTTGAGTCCATGGAAAAGTACAAAACTGATGTTGCTCACCATTATGTTATAGATAGCCAACCTGTTTTGAGAGAAAAGGGCAGCCCGGTGTACAAAGTATCCTTGTAAAGATCACAACGAATCAATAGTGTCGATTTGCATGGAGGCCTATCAAGCAATGACCTTTAATCTCAAGTTCTTTTGTAATCAAGGCTCAAAGATCTTTCAAATCAGGCGCACCATAAGATAGTTTCATCATAACAGCCTGTTGAAGTCCTTCCTCGATTGCATACTCCTCCAGTTCCTTGAAAGTAAACTGCAACGTGGGTTGACTATAGGTTGAATATGTTTTAGTATGATTTTGGTTACAGGTTGTGACGAGGGTTTAGATGTGAAGCTAGGGAGAGCTCGTTTCCGCCATGGAGAAGGCTCAAATCATCATAGGATGTGCCCTAGGAACAGAGCAGAGACCGTTAGGGTTTAGATAAGTTCGTAATTAGTTATATCACAATTGTGGTACTATTTATATCCCACATTAAGGGTGGAATAACAATCTCGGGATAACTAATTCCGTGATAAAACACCAACATGAAAAAGATGTCCTTCTCCAAGGTTTTTCAGTCATTTAAAACATCCAAGGTTAAAATTGAAAATAAAAGTTTGTCCCATCTTATTTAGTGTAAACCAAATACATATTTTATAGGCTGAATACATATGGAGACACTTAAAGTTGGCACAATTTTTCATTTAGACACCTAAGCTTAGGAGTGTTCCTATTAAGTACTTACACTACCCGAAACTTGTTCCAATTAGGCACTTCCTTCACAATTAGCCAAACTTATAAAGTGTGTGCAATGCACTCGCTGCGGACGTGGCAAAAAGGGACATATATCATTTTTGAGTTAAAAAAAAGAACTATTTTAAAATCTATTTAGTAAACAAAATAAAAATAATATTCTCAAATAGAAAAAAAAACCTTAATTTACACCCAATCAGAAAAGGACACATTATTAATAAAACAATAAAACAAAAAAAACACATTGATGTTATAGAAAATAGTGTTCTTGGTGTTCTTCACTATCTTCATGTGTGTTCTTGTTCCAACCACAATTCTAATCCAAAATTTCAAGAGCAACTCCTCCAAATTTGTTATAACTTCAGCTAAAGATTTCCCTCGAAGACCCAAAGAAAACCCTAATATTAATTTCTCAAATTTTCATCAAATCAAGTAACCCATTTTAAACCTTAAAGCTTTCTTAAAGACCCCATTAATGGTGTTTCGATTTGAAATGAAGAACACGGTCTCACTTCAGTTTCAATCAACTGGGATGATTGTTGGTTCAAACTTTCGAGCTAAATCAATGGTGGAGGCACAAAAATAGTGAAAGTGGGGGAGGAAATAGTGGAAGTTATGGTGGAGAGAAAAGAAGAAGAAGAAAGAAGAAGAAAGAAAGAAAAAAAAAACAAACAATCTGTTTTTTGGGCTCTTCACGCGCCTATAGTGGGTGAAACTCACTCTATGTGCCAACTCAGCAAGAAGTGCCTAATTGGAACAAGTTTCAAGTAGTGTAAGTACTTAATAGGAACACCCCTAAGTTTAGGTGTCTAAATGAAAAATTGTGTCAACTTTAAGTGTCTTTGTATGTTTTCAGTCTATTTTATATTTTCTCACTAATGCTCTGATACCATGTGAGAAAGCACAGGAGAAAATATTATTGCTTAATTAAAGTGTTGTACAACGCCTATTTATATACATTGATTACATAATAATAGGCATCTACTTCCAGATGTGGGACACTATACATGACTAACTACTTAATAGCGATTGCCATAGATAAAGCCACACAAGCAAAAACAAGACCTAGCACAGCTAGGTTTAAGGTAGTTCTTGATCACCTGGACAAACACCCCAAGCGCATAAGGCTACAATTTATTGATGAACAATCTGGTAAGAATATCGGGCATATAAAAAAGAGTTTGTATTATATAATCTCCCACTAATCGCACTTTTTGTAAACGCCAAGGTCATGAGGATGTTTCTTGTCGTTTAATGACAGAAGAATAAGAGAGAAGATAATCAACTGGAAAACGAAACCTTAGGGGTTCACAATCATGGAGAAACTTTGAATGAAGGAACCAATATGAAGAAATACCAAGGTGATTTGAGAACTATTTTTGGATGAAAAAAGGAAGACAAAGATTAATGCTAAAAGTTGTAATGGTGAGAATTTGAAGAAGGTGAAAGAGGTTCAAGATGGTGGTTTGAAGCAGCTTGAAATGGTGCCACCAAATCCATCTGAAACTGGTACGAATCAGTGTTATCAAAGACGAAAAGCACAAAAAAGTACTAAGGTCCGTTGGGGCTTTAAGCGCAAAGTACAA
This sequence comes from Nicotiana tomentosiformis, assembly GCF_000390325.3. Lineage (NCBI taxonomy): Eukaryota > Viridiplantae > Streptophyta > Magnoliopsida > Solanales > Solanaceae > Nicotiana > Nicotiana tomentosiformis. The sequence goes on from NC_090812.1 coordinate 138,151,745, forward strand.
ATAAAGTGTGGGATTTAATGAAAAAAGGCGCAACGCTAGAAAAAGTAAAAATATGCATGTAGTCCAAGACTAATCATTATAAGCATGAATAATAAATATATAGACAAAGAAATTGAAAAAACAATTCACGATAAAGTGAAATATCAATTGTTTAAGGTCGCCTTTTCAGGATTACACTCATTGGCAAGGACAAGTATGCTTTAGAGCTTTGATGTGACACTAAAGTGCCCACAAAGCGAGGCGAAGCGCTCAACGTGTTTTGAGCCTCGCTTTAGGGCTTAAGCGCGCCTTTGACAATACTGGTATGAATACACTTGTACAAGATACAAATGTGCTGCAAGTTGTGCATGGTGATACAGTTGAAGATGAGACTAACGTAGATGATGCTCAAAGATCTAATGATAACAGGCCTTTTGACCATGATAAAGCAGTGATAGTTGCTGATACAGTTGCACAGGATGTTGCAGCAGAAAAGAATGTTACTCAGGAATTGGATATAGGTGTTCAAGCTACTGTACGTGTGCCTGGACAGCCTAATTTTGAACTTGGAGGGGTGGAGACAGGTTCTTAATTTTTTATTTTTCTCCACAAACTACATATCCCAATTTACCTGGTACTGCTGAGGATTTACTCTTAACTACTAGCTATACTATTAGAACTGTCGATGGCTCAATGGCTATGCTGAATGCAAAGGAATTGGGCAAAGGAGGTGATGGGGGCAGTGATGGTGATTGGAATGTGGTAACACGCAAGAAAGCTGAAGCTATTGGAATTGGTTATCCAAGTCGTTATAAAGACCTGCATACTGTGAAGGATCCAAGTGTTGGACCTAATGCCTCAAAGGACATTAGTTGTCCAAACACTTTTGATGCTCTTTTTGTTAAAGATGGGATCTATCAAGCAAATTCCATTGATGCAGGGTTTGTTTCCAAGGATCAACAAGGTGAGACAGTTGCTCCTACATGGGCTGATATGGTAGATGAAGAGGATGAGCAGGCTAACTCACCTCCTAGGAGAAGTAGCTCAAGTCCTACAGCACCTGCCTTTGTTCCTTTAATAGCTAGGACAAGCTCTTCTACTCTAACATCAAGCAAGCAGTTGCAGATTGCTTCAAATATTTCCGTACATGATAGGGAACTTGTTGAAGCTTTAGTGACTTCTTCCACACCTAGCAAAGTGGTGACCAATAAAAAGACTATTGGTGTGGTGGCAAAATGGCTTGAACCAGGTGCTTTAGTGTCAGGACCTAACCCAACAGAAGCATTTGGTGTTGAAATAGGAGAGGACGTATATGAGGAAAAAGACACGTTGGATAGATGTTCTGCAAATGTAGTTAGAGTAGAACAAATGTAGTTAGAGATGGAGATATCTCTCCTGGGCAACAAAGAAGTGCATCCAACAAAAATAAAAAGAAATATCTTGGTAGAAAGCATAGTTGGGATGCAAAGTGACTGAGGAGATTGCTACAAGGCAACCAATGAAACTTGCAAAACAAACATAGCAGGTTATACCACCACTTCAATAAGGTCCAATAGATCCAGAAGAATTAATGAATTATCAGGAGATATTTGATAGATTTGAGGAAGAGGACAAGAGGAAGAAGAATCAAAAATGCTACAAGACTGCAAATTCTTGAAGTTTTCATAAGTGCAAAGAAGAAGGGGCTTACCATTTTGGTATCATTATCATTTGTAATATCATCACAAAGTGTGTTAAAAACTCTCTGATGATCAGAAAGTACTTAGTTCATTCAAGTTCTTATTTTTTACATGCTAGCTAGTAGTAGAGGTGCTTTACCTCACTAAAATTTGTAATGTAAGGCCTAGGCCTCCTTACTTGTACTCTCTCTTTTGAGGTTCATCATTGTTAATAATCAGAGGTCACTCAGGGTAAATACCTGAGTCCAAAATTTGCCAACAAAAATCCTGGGATTACTAATCCCATAATCAAAAATTCAACCAATGTGGAATAAAAGAACCTGCATCTTATCCTTCGATTATTATCCATTATACCATCAACCAAATGACACTCAAAGATCAATTACAGAAAAATGAGTTTAGAGTCAGGTAAACCGCAGTTTATGTTGTAGTAAAAGTCGGGTAAACAGCAGTTTATGGTTTAGTAAAAAGATGGCTAATAGTTTCACTTTCCATAAGAGAAACAGAACACCAAGTAGAAAAATGGTTGTAGAAAAAATACATGGTTATGCAGATCAGGAGGTACTTAGATAAAGTAATGAACGATGTAGTGGCACTTGAAAGTACATTTTCACTCTCATCGAGATAAAGAAAAATAGGAAAGAAGCTAATTACGATAAAATAGCAAGTTGTAGATATTTTCAGCAAGAGTTTAAACATTATGATATTTACAAAATTTCAGGAATTGCTTGGAATGATTGCAGCGACAACTGAAGTTGATTTTGATGGAGAGTGTTAAAATGAGTTGCAACTTAATATCCAAGATTTACAACGAGAAATCCAGAGTACACAAAGGTAAAGTCTAGAGTGAGAACAGTAGATATCAACAATCCCTCACCATATGCTTCCACTATTGCATCTAAGAAATAAGGATGATCAATTTATTGTGGATGTGAGAGAATTAATGGGAGTTGTCATTGGAAGGTGCACGGTGTGAGAAGTAGAAACTGAGATTAAAGCTTGTAAGAAAGAAGCTGATCTTTAACTAGCAACAGCATTAATGAAACTGAAAATATCGAATTCTTTTCAAAACCCGTTACCACATATCCTCTCCCCAGGAATTTGCAAGTGCACCTATTCAAGTTCTGCCCTCCCTAGATCTAGGTAAGAGAATATTTAACAAAATTGAAAGAGTTCTTTACTGTGTTTACAAAATTGAAAGAGTGCACCTAGTCAATCTCAATGTGTTTAGTTCTATCATGGAACACCGGATTTGACGCAATATGAAGGGTGATTATCACACACAAGTTTTATCTGGCTGATTTCACCAAATTTCAACTCCTTGAGCAGCTGTTTGATCCAAACTAGTTCACATATTGCCATAACCATCGCTCGACATTCTATTTATTGCTCTTCCAAGACACAAAATTACCTCCTACCAAAACACAATATCCAGACGTAGAACGTCTATCAGAAGGTGATCCCGCCCTATCAGCATCTTAGTACCCAACTATCTGCTCACGGCCTCGATCCTCAAACAATAACCCTTTGCTTGGAGCTGACTTTACATAGCGAAAAATGCGGACGACTGCATCTCAATGACTATCACTGGGAGAATCCATAAACTAACTTACAACACTCACTGAAAAGGAAATGTCAGGTCTAGTCACTGTGAGGTAATTTAATTGACCAACTAGCCGCCTATATCTTGCAGGATCACTAAGCGGCTTCCCTTGTCCTGGTGAAGTTTAGAATTCAGATCCATCAGAGTGTCAACAGGTATACAACCTGTCATTCATGTCTACTCAAGAATGTCTAAGGCGAACTTTCGTTGTTAGATCACAATACTTGAGCTAGACTAAGCGATCTCAATACCCAGAAAATACTTTAATCTTCCTAGATCCTTAGTCTAAAAGTGTTGAAAGAGATGTTGCTTCAACTTAATAATACCACTGATCATTGCCGGTAATAATAATATCGTCAACAAAAACCACCAGATAAATACAGAGATTTGAAGCAGAATGCTGATAAAACACAGAGTGATCAGCTTCACTACGAGTCATGCTAAACTCTTGGATAACTGTGCTGAACTTACCAAACCAGGCTCGAGGAGACTGCTTTACACAATAAAGTGACCGGCGCAGGCGACATACAAAACCACTAGACTCCCCCTAAGCAACAAAACTAGGTGGTTGCTCCATATAAACTTCATCCTCAAGATCACTTTAAGAAAAGCATTCTTAATGTCCAACTGATAGTGAGGCCAATGGCGAACAACAGACATCCCATATGTAAAGAAGACATCCTGTCAATCATAACATGTCGCCATCCTGGATGAGACAATGCTTCACTTGTAGACTTAGAGATGGAAATAGAGGACAAAAAAGATACAAACGCATAATAGGGTAATGACAGACAATGATAACTTAAACTGACATAATGGGGATTAGTATTATGTGTGGTACATATACCTTTCCGAAGTGCAATAGGTTGACTAGGATGAGACAAGTCTGTAGTAAGAGCAGGATCAGGTGCAGGACGTGAATCAGCTGGGCCTGATGCTGGATGTGGACGCCGATGATAAGTCAAAAGTGGTATTCCTCTGGCCGAGGATCTAGGAGGAGCAACACTAGATTTCTCAATGGTCAGTATGGGTAAGACTTTTGTGGCGGAAGATGTAGAAGGAGTTATAGTAAACTCCTCAAGAGTTGGTATAAGTAAGACCTTTGATATATCAAGGTGTTCAGAAGAGGTAAAGTAAGGTCGAGACTCAAAAAATATGACATCGGCTGACATAAGGTACCTACGAAGATCAGATGAGTAGTAACGATATCCCTTTTGAACACGAGAATAATCAAGGAAGACACACTTGAGAGCACGGGGAGCTAATTTATCTTTTCCATGAGCAAAGTTATGAACGAAATATGTGCTCCCAAACATACAAGGGGAAGATAGTATAAGGGTGACTGAGGAAACAATACCGAATACGGAGTCTGACTATGGATGGAAGATGAAGGCATCCGATTAATCAGATAACAAGCTGTGAGAACTGCATCACCCAAAAACACAGTGGAACATGAAACTCAATTAGAAGTGTGCGAGCAGTCTCAATGAGGTATCTATTCTTTCTCTCTGCTGCCACATTCTGCTGAGGGGTATACGGACAAGATGTTAGATGAATAATTTCTTGAGAAGTCATAAACGGTTGAAACTGGGAGGATAAATATTCTAAGGCATAATCACTACGAAAGACGTCAATAGAAACACCAAACTGATTTTTTATTTCAGCACAAAAACTCTAAAATATAGAAAACAACTTAGAACGATCTTTCATTATGAAAATCCAAGTACATATTGAGTAATCATCTATGAAACTAATAAAATAACGAAACCCTAAGGCTGAACTGACTTTACTAGGACCCCATATATCAAAATGAACTAAAGAAAAAACAGACCCTGCACTACTCTCAACATTACGCAAAAAGGTGGCTCGGGTATGTTTCTAGAGTTGACACGACTCACAATTTAATATAGACAAACTAGATAGACTAGGCATCATCTTTTGAAGCTTGGATAAACTTGGATGTCCTAAACGTTTGTGAATTAGGTGTGGGAAATCTATAACTGGATATGTTATGGAAGGATTGGAGTCAGTCAAGGTAGTAAAGGCCTTGTGCCAATCGTCTGTCCCGTACTGCGGTCCTGCATAACAAAAGAGTCATCAATAAAGTATATACCACAATGGAGGGAATGAGTCAACCGACTAACCGATGAAAGATTAAAAGGACAACAAGGGACATAAATGTAACACCCCAAAAAATTTTGAAATACTTAAGTGTAAAGCCCGGTAAAGTTTGCAAAGAAAATAATGTTTCATGGTGTCGGACTAGGCTTAAGTGTTTTGAGGGTTGTAGAAATTCTTCTCGCCGCGGCTCGGACTTTTTGGGTTGAACAATACACCAGAAAGTAAAGAAATTTTTTTGGCGAAAAAGTGCATTTCTGCGGTCCATTATGCGACTGCAGAACCACTCTGCAAACCGCATAATGGCCGCAGAGTGAGGCAGTTAATTGGGTCAGTTGGAAGCAACTATGTGGTCGACTATGCGATCGCATAACTGTTATGCGGTGCATTATGCGACCGCATAACAGTTATGCGGACCGCATAGTGACCGCATACACAAACAATTCTTTTGGCTATTTTGTAACCAATTATGCGACCGATATGCGGACTGCGATCACATACCTTGTTCCGGAGCTCTATTTTTGGGTTTTTAAAACCCGACCCTATTTCGTTAAATACACTCTTTGGGCTATTTTTGAGACATAATTTGATATTCTAGAGTGAGAGAGAGTGCCCTAGAGTGAGAAGGTGCTCTTCAATTCTTGCTCAAGTTTTGGAAGATTAAGAAGGGAAGCTTACTAGGTCTTCATCCTAGAGGTAAGATTCTACACCCTAAACCCTAATTTCGAAATTTTCTGGAAATGGGTAACTAGAAAGATAATTTTTGGGCATGAGAGTTGTTTATTTTATATGCATGTGTTATCAAAGGGTGTAGGAAGATGGTTGAGCTAAAAATGGTAAAGATTGGGTTGTGGGATGATGGAATTCTCCATAAAAGAATCTTGGAACCTTAATGCACACTTAGTGTTTGATAAAATACTCAAATAAGCTCGAACCATAATCATCTTCCTAATTTTGATTCAATTTGTTATATTTCTACGATAGATTGAAGTTGCTAAGAATTCCGGAACATTTAGAGTGTTAGGAAGCTCAAGTGAGGTGGTTCCACAGCAGGAGATATTGATCAGTGATAGCAGTACACCTTCTTCCCAGCTGACTTGGTGAGCCCCACTTCATCCCGAGGTCATGAATCTTTTGTACTTTGTGTATTCTGTTTGAGGTATAGCCGGGGCCTTATTACCGGTATTATCATTATACTCTTCTTTATCTATAGAGGCTCCGTAGACATAGTGTGGGTTGTGTATTGGTGCTGGAAAAAGACAAATTATGTTATGTTGTGGTTGTATTACTTGTCCATCTGAGACTTTAAAAATGATGAAACTATTGGAAATGAATTGGTATTGTAGACATGAACACATTTTCGTCTAATTAATGATAATATGTATTATCTTTATTCGTGGATGAGTTTGGGTAGAATGAAATCTAACAGGCTTGCTCGGTCGGGTTCACTCGATTGAACGCCGATCGCGCTCCTCGATTTTGGGGCGTGACAATAAAGAACAAAATCTAAAGTGACAGAGGATAAGGGATTAGCTTGTCCAACTCCTTTTGCTTTTGTTTTGGACTCCATTGGAAAGTAAAACAGGGAAGAGACTGTGAATAAACAATATTTGACAAAAGTGACTTATTACCAGAAATATGATCAGAGGCGCCTGAGTCTATGACCCACGGTCCAAGAATAGTAGACCGGGAAATACAAGCAAAGAAATTACCAGCAACAGAAGTATCAATCTGAGCAATAGAGGCTACTTGTGGAGGTGTCTGCTTACTTGCTCGATACTAAAGGAACTCACTATATTCCCATTCAGATAAAGAAAACCTATGGTTATCTGCAGTCTCTGTTTGAGCAACATGAGCATTTTTAGGTGGTCAACCATGCAAAGAGTAACACACCTCACGGGTGTGTCCAAACCTATTACAATAAGAACACTTGGGTCGAGACCTTCCAAAACGACCTCCTCCTCGTATATTCTCCATAGCGTAAGATACCAGATTTTCCACTGTCTGGGATACAACAACATAGGTGTCAGCTGTCTGTGATGAGATCATTATGTGATTGGGTGCTGCAGCAAGGCGAAGTAATCGAGAGAATAGTTCATCAACTGTAGGAACGGTCGGACTAGCCAAAATCTTGTCAAACACTAAATCAAGGTCATTAGGAAGCCCAGCGAGTGTAATAACTAGAAACATTTTTTGTCGCTGCTCTTGTTGCTTTTCAAGACTAGCAGAAACTGGCATCAACTTCTCAAATTCCTTCATGTCTGCCTGTACTTTTTTGGGTATTGAGGTCGCTCAGTCTAGCTCAGGTATTGTGATCTCACAACGAAAGTATGCCTTAAACTTTCTTGAGCGGACAGGAATGACAGGCTATAGATATGTTGACACTCCGATGGATCCGAATTCTAAACTTCTGCCAGGACAGGGGGAGCCGCTTAGCGATCCTGGAAGATATATGTGGCTGGTTGGTGAATTAAATTATCTCACAGTGACTAGACCTGACATTTCCTTTCCATGGATTCTCCATGTGAGTGTCGTCCGGAAAAATATTGTACCTGTCGGAAAACTACTGTAGTTGCCAGAAAATTTTCAAAGTGATCGGAATAAAAATAAAATAGTATGGGTAGGCTCGGAAAAGGGAGGCGACCGCACTGTTCCAAAGAAATTTTTTCAAAAGGTGACCGGAAAAGGCTCCACACGCGCCGGCACTTGAAGTAGATCTCGCCGAAAAACCTGACATCTGATCGGCGTGTGAGAGCGAGTGAGGAGTCGGTTGCCGGAAATTCTTTTTGGGATTTGGTCGCGGAAGCCTTGGGGACCCTGTGGTGGTGTTGGTTTTCACACAACACTAACAGAGACTGATCTTGCGCAAATTAGCCCTAGAAAGCTGCCGGAATTTGACGCACGGCAACTGTCCCACTTTCCCGGATGTATCTCACTCGCGCTCTGATACCATGTGAGAAATAATACACGGAAAAATATTTTATTGATTTATTAACAATGATACAGTGAGCCCTATATATAGTACATGTTCTATTCCTAATACATATGGGACTAGGATTATTTATACAACTATTTAACAAAAGATAACATACAACATACTGAAGCTAAATCTTATGCTTAAATTCAAAAGGATAGATTAGAAAACCTTAAATATTTCAAGAAATAATACATAGATTTGCAACTAGTACCAGGGGAGTCTGCATTTGGTTGATAAGTCCGGAACAACTCTGACCTCACCCGAGGGAGGGAGCGAATGTTCCTCGGAGAGATTATCAGATGTTGAACTCAATCGTATACATTCAACAGTTAAGCCAAGACCATGATTTTTCACAGAACTGTAGAAGCGATGTTGCAGAACAACCTGTAAGTGATGCGCAAGAAATAAACAAATTCAATCAACTTTTGACCAAAGCAGGGAAATGCCAATTAATATCCAACATCATGCCATAACAGTAATTACAAATCCTGAAACTAGATGAACAAATGAAACTTGTTGTACTTGACCTTGATTAAACATCACATGCAATAGCAGAGAGTTGTCAATGGAAATAATTTGCATAAGGATTACTTCATCTCAACTTTCATGTTATGATAGCCATCAAAATAGTCATAATAATCAGTAAGGCAGTAAAATCATAGCCAAGGAGGAACATTGAAATAATGTAATAATAACTCTATAAATTGACATAGGACACAGAATCTACCAACCAAAAGTTGAAAATAACTCATTCGATTATTCTTTGTATAGGCCTTTTAAACTAAAAATCTGTATTGACACGAGAAGTCAACAACACTTTCATGGTTGGACATAGTAATTGCAGGAGTATATGTTAAATGGACCGTAGGCCTAACTCAACCCCAAAAGCTAGGTCATGAAGTGAAGATTGCCCAAGCTATATTAAGGAGACCACCCATCTGTTAAAGCACCGACATGGGACCCTTCACAATCCCATCATGCACGGGACTGGACATCTGAAGCGTGGACAATTTAATATGGGGGACCAACATGGGGAAACGACAACTGGGATGGGTCCTGCACTTACACCATGTTAAATGGACATTATTCCTAAATCAACCCCCAAAATTTAGTTCATGAGGTGACGATTGCCCAAGCCATTTAAAGAGGACCACCCATCTCTTAAAGCACCCATGTGGGACTCTTCACTATACCCATTACTTTTGAAGAACAGAGAATATAGGAAAGCTTGTTGAATCACAATATCTTATATATGACCATTGATGTTTTACAAAAATAAATTTCTAAAACTTTCCCAAAAGACAAATCATATTTATTTTCACCAGAAGACAACTTCCGACTTGAGATAACATAAAATAGCAGTACTGTGTAGTAATCTGTTTTTCTATTTTTATAGTAAAACAACCATTCACCTGTTTCTTGATACTTCTATTGAAATTCTATAATTAGTGCGAGAGCTTTAATCCAACAAAAGAACCGGGATCTCTCCTAGATTTAGCTCCATTCTGGTTGTAATTTAACCTAAGTTGCTCGAACTCTTCAATTTCGGTGCCGTAATCGTGTCGACGCGATGTGGGTGTCGATGGGGATGTGGAATCCGTACAGGATCTGATCAACTGATTTTGGGTACTTTGACCAAAATTGATGGAAGAAATTCGGGACAGATACAATGATTCTTGAAATCAAAACAAAAGCTAGACTGAAATTGAAGAAAATGGAATATCTTATATATAGAAATTTTTAATTTAGTCATTTACCTTTTATCTCCTGCTCGGATTTTCCCCTTGATCAATATTTTCTCCTTCTCTGAATACCTTGTAAGTTTTCCACACATGTCTCATAATTTAGATGTTTTATAACTCTATTTTTAAACATTTGAATTATTTTTAGCCGAATCCCTGCACCCATATTTGTATCCTCAAATCTTAAAATTTAGATGATCTGGACCTCTAGATCTGCACAAGTATCGGACACCCACACCCGAATCTTAGCAACTTAGAATTTAACCATCCGACATATGAATCTAGTAAGTTCACATCTTTGAACTTCAATCCTACTTGCCTAGGCTAGCATATGGACCTTTGCCAATCAATTGGCTTGTGAGAGGAAAAGAAGGAAAAATAGAAAACGCCATATTTCTACACGGTCATTATAGCAAATAAACTATAAACCAATGGAATAACTCCTATAATAACTCCTAAAATTCATTTCTATTGTTAATGAAGGCCGACTAAAAAAGAATGAAGCTAACATGACAGTGTATACAACCATCTGAAGGTAACTAAGTCGGTTGGATAAAACTGCAGTATAATACTAGTCATTTGTGACTAGGCTATTGCGACCTGGTGCAAAGACCCTATCCTCCAAATATAACAGGAAGAGACACAGGTTATGTTGTTGGCATCTTGTCAAAAGATCTAGCCTCGGTGGAAAACATTTCAGAAAATGTACGATCACATACTTATTCCTAATGTCTTTCTTAAGCCTGATAAGCAATTTCCGGATCAAGATCTTAGTCTGGCTGGATTTGTTTTGATATGAATTACCATAGTCGAGCTCGTGAGATTAATTAACCATTACGACATGCTAAACTTACCACTCAAGAACAATATCTAGTTAATTATGTGTAATAGACAATTCATTGTATAAGGTTAAAACTCCTCTCTTCTGTTGGCATGGAATAAAGCACGTATTTGTCAACTTGTTAACACACAAAAGCACAGAAAGTCCAAGTTTCTTCCTCAACTACCTATCAAAAGAAAAAAACCTCATCGATTAGATAACAGTGAGTTAGTCGCATGTGCTCCTCCAAATACCTTATGCAAGAACACTAAGCACAGGCTTTTGACGTGATGCATGAATGTTGTACGCAGTACGCACAAGTACATCACGATATACTTTAAGCTAATTCCCCAATAAAGGTATCTTTTGTTGTTGATAGACAAGAACTTTGTTGTACACTATTCAAACTCCTGTATTTTCTGAAAGTTGCACGCTTTGGAAAGCTTATCATTAAACAATTCATAACTGTAAGGTAGAGAGGTAAACACATAAAGTAAAGCTTACACGACATCTATGTTGCGCAGAGAAATCTAACCACATAAGGCGAACAAGTTTAACATCCGTCAATGGGCCATTTAACTCTTCCTTTTGGGAAGATGATAAAGACTGAGATTCTACATCGGAATATCTTGAAGAAGCATCAAGCTTGTAGAATTGCTTTGCATTTTGGGCAAATATATCATTGACAGCTGCAAGAGCTTCTGTAATTGAAAGATCACCATCGATGCATGCATCCCATAGAACTTTGAACACCACTTCACGTGCTTTCTTCGCACCTACAGAGAGAACCAAGTCAAGATTATAGTTATTACAAAGTACAGAGAAGAAAATATAGGAATAAATTACTTAACTAACGTGCTATTCAAGCTGGATGTTTATTGTTTGGCAATGATTTTCTTTTCTGCAAAGATTCTAAACGAACTATATGCTTGATCAAAGTGAAAAATTGCCACCACACCCCCATGAAGCAACATCCTCATTTATCTTATTATTTAGTATATTGACTAATAATAGTACAAATTCAAACTTGAAAGGCATAAAACTATCCACTAGGAAGCATGGAAAATGGACATGTGGAAAGGATAAGCTAGGGAAAAAATGTTGGGTAAGCAACACCAGAATAAATTATGAGGTTAAAAGCATATCAAACATGTATTCTCTATTGTCCAAGCTCCAACTAGAGTTTTTTGGACAATAACTGTGCTACAAGGACATGACATCCTGTTATTACAAGTGTTTGTGCTTCTCAGCTTTCCAGTTATATAAAAAGGATACTTAAGATTACCAGCAGAAGCAAAACTTTTTCGTATTATCTTTAGAGAAAGCAATATGTACAAACTTACCATTTCATTATCCCATTAATAAAGATAAGAACATCTGAGGACATACCTAAATAAAATCTTTCAGCAAATGCGATGCCACCCGTGTTGATCATGACCTGACGATATTTAAACATTACAGGGGAAATGTTCACTGTTTAAATGGTGCAGTAATTAAAGTGATGAAGAAGTAGTCAATATAAGATTTTGGAAATGCTTAGGCTGAAGTGAAAAGATGGGCTATTAGGACTTCGGTAAATAATTTGAGCCAAGACTTGGTCATAGTTTTATGCTTCGGTAAATAATTTGAGCAAGACTTGGTCATAATTTTATGCTTTTCTAAGTACATGAAAAACCTTATTCATTGGAGCGAGCTCTAGAATTTCTTTCAGTGAGGTTACCATCGCTTGGAAGCTAAGTTTAGGTATTGCCAACCCAAAATCAAGATAGACCTGTAATATATCAGAAATTTACCCTGTTAGGGAGACAAACAAACATACAATCTTCATCATATGTATGTGGAGAACTCTCCAATGTCGCAGGTCACACCAAATACCCCAATTAAAAGTTGTGTCTTATCATCAGAGATACATGTTATTAATAGTTTTAGATAGAGAAAAACATACTTGAGGGTACACGGAAGCAAGATATGAAGCTTCCTTTATGAAGGGGAATGATGCATGTAAAAGCACTATTCGATTATTAGTGAATCTCTTATCCTCGAGAAGATTGCGAAGATTAAGGGGATTGGCTGGCCTCAGATCCAAATCCTTGTCCCCAAAACTGTAATGAAAAAGATAAAACCATGTACTCTTGAGGGACTAGGAAGATACTTAAAAAACCAAATTACTGTTGTCTGTCATTTAAACTTTAATCTTATATAAGAAAATTTTACATGTAACACGAAGCTCAAAGACTCTAAACCTAGTCAAATAGAGGGAAGATAGGAAGAAAATTAAGTCCCCTATATGTATTTTTTTACTCTGTGTCTATCTGCATTGGCAAGTCAAAATTTTGAGCCACCTCCAAAGCATGCATGAAGATATAATCAACAAAGCTCTTGTTTGAGATTCTGATTGGCTTCCTAGCTGGAAATACAGAAACTATTATAATTATTCACAATCACGGTGCATAAGAACCCCAAATCTTGCAAGACTCACCACATAAAACGTCGTTCAGGCTCTCCTCAGCCTCCTTTTGAGTGACTTCAGTATTAACGGAAAGTCCACTATGATGTGCAACAATACTTTTAAAGGCAACAACTTTCTCAGCTTCTGTATGAAACAGTCAGGAACAACTTTTGGAACCTTAACTTATTATTAATCGAAAGAAACATAAACTCTGATACATATTGACCAAAATTCCAAAGGATATGACTTCAATTCCTTAGTGAAAGCCTCCATGAATGAACCCAGTGTCCACAACGTTCCATTTGGACCCTGCAATAGAATAGCAGAGGAGAAAGATGCTAAAAATCCAACAAAGGAAAAAGTTTCTAGAGATATTGCATGGCAAAAGAATAAGCTTTCACTCCCTTACGCCAAATGATATTAACAGATAGATCTTTTGTTCTATATGCAGCCTACAAATTCAGATTTTATCAAAGGACGCACCTTTTTCGGCGCTGTTAAAGGCCTAATATGTTGTAGTGATATATCTCATGTACTTGTTTGCAGAAATATTGTGCAATATAAATTCTTTCATTACCTTCTCAAGAATCTTTTCGGCGACATGCTCAACTTGTAGTATTCTACCAACTGTTGGTACCAGAGTTTCGTGCCATTGGATGTCAAGCTTTTTGTTCAACTTAATTCCGTCGTCAATAAGTAAGATAACAATTCTTGCAGCTTTGAAGCAAATAGCAGCACTCGCCTCCAACCCAAAGCGTCGACAAGATTCTTCAACAGCATCCAAGGATAAGCTTGAGCCATACAGTTCACAAATTTCATTTAGGCCTCTCTGAAAGAAACAGACAGTACTTTAAGAAGAATGGCGAAATAGCAAAAGGATAATGTTTAAGAACTGGATCCATGATCATGACAAGCTAACAGAAAGCCACATGAATAAGTAAAAAGAGCAAATGACAAGAATGTTATTCCCGGTCAATATTGCTGTATTTGTAAATATTAATTCTGCAAAATATAAGTTAACGTAATGAAACAATAATAATAAATTCGAGCCCACTGAATTCACAGTGTTTCCTTAAGGAATTTAATCCCCTCCTAGTACCCAAGGTAATGGATTATTTCCTCCCAGGATAGAACGAATAACACACTGGTGTAGCGGTACTTCAAACCCCAGTGTTTCGGCGAACACAAAGTTCGGTAGCAAATCACACTTACAGTTGCTTTGTTTGAAGTTAAAAACAATGCAGAACGAAGGAGTATATACTCAGAAAAACGTATGGAAGTTCTGAGAGGAAGGAATGCAATGTATAGCCAATTTGTTGAGCGAATTGTATGTTGAGTTGAGTATCTTTCTTCAACATTTGCTGCTCATATATATAGCAGCCAAGAAGGAGTGCAAGACCAAACGTCCACCCTTCATGGTGGAGCAAGCATTACATGTTTGTGGAGCAAGCACTTCATGTTTGTGGAGCAAGCACTTCATGGTGGGAAATTATCCGGCTGCCAAATTATCAATACACGGATTGGAAAATATCCGTTTACAAATACTGATAATCTTACGTTAATATTTACTATTAACAAATAAATTTGGTCCAAAAAATTAATCAATCAATCGATCATTTGACCAAATCCAAATCCAAATTCAAATCCAAATCCGAAGCCGAAGCCGAAGCCGAAGCCGAAGCCGAAGCCGTAGCCGTAGCCGAAGCCGAGCCGAGCGAGCGACGACGACGACGGCGCGAGGCTTGCTTTCTTCTTAACTCTTTAAGAGCTACAAGAAGAGCAATTATATATATACCCACCAAAAATGTCTTCCACTTCCAATATGGGACAATGTCTCATTGTTAAGAGGGGAAAACTTAAAATTTTACTCAAAATTTCATTTTCCCTCCATTTCCCATTCACCCTCATTTTAAGAATATTACATCTTAAAATAAAACCTCAACAATCCCCCACATGAATGGGGAATGGCTATATCACGGAAGTATGCATGAAAAAAACTGTGTGATTTACAAGCAAGGATTAATTGCATCTGGATAAGTAGGTTTCCCTTTGAACTTTCCGTAGTAAACTTATGTCGGATATACTCGGTCAATCGGTAGATTTGATATCTTTGAACCGTCGATCTTTGGTGTATACCTAGACAACCATAAGTCACACAATCAACCCTTAACCGTCTTTGGTTCTCATTGTTGTGTTCGTTTCAGCCATGAACACCGCCTGGTTTCATAAGTGCGTAGAGAACTGGCCTTACAAAGTTCTCCTTGAAGCGGCTCACACTTCACACTTAAATAGGTGATTCCTAAACGTGTCATCCTGTAGATACACTATTTGATATACCCCGTATCAAATTTAGAAATCATTAAAAAGCCTTAATGCTTTATCCTTGGTACTGAACATTGTCTCATCACGAGAATGGACTAAAATTTTATTTGACAATGTTGAACCGTCATTAATGACTTTGTTTGATCTCTTTGAACCTAGATCTTGGGATCTCCAGTCTTCTAGGTAGAGTTACCGCCACAATGACTTGTTCTCGGCCATAGCCCCATTCCCCTTGATAATTTCTCAACTACCTCTCTAGTTAGGCCTTTTGTAAGTGGATCCGACACATTATCACTTGACTTTACATAGTCAATTGTGATAATTCCTCTAGAGAGTAATTGCCTAACGGTTTTATGTCTTCGTCGTATATGACGAGATTTACCGTTATACATGACGCTCCCAGCCCTTCCAATTGCCGCTTGACTATCACAATGTATGCATATTGGTGCCAACGGTTTGGGCCAAAATGGAATGTCTTCCAAGAAATTCCGGAGCCATTCAGCTTCTTCACCGGCTTTATCTAAGGCTATGAATTCAGCCTCCATTGTAGAGCGGGCAATACATGTTTGTTTGGACGACTTCCAAGATACCGCTCCTCCACCAATAGTGAATACATATCCACTCGTGGACTTAGAATCAGTTGAACCGGTGATCCAATTTGCATCACAGTATCCCTCAATCACCGCAGGGAAATTACTGTAGTGCAATTCAAAGTTCTGGGTATGTTCTAAATATCCCAAAACTCGTTTCATTGCCATCCAATGAGATTGGCCTGGATTGCTCGTATATCGACTCAGTTTACTTATAGCACAAGCTATGTCTGGTCGTGTACAATTCATGATATACATTAAGCATCCCAATACACGAGCATAATCCAATTGTGATATGCTTTGGCCTTTGTTCTTTGCTAATGCAAGATTCACGTCAATTGGAGTCTTTGCAACTTTAAAGCCCAAGTGCTTGAATTTTTCAAGTACTGTCTTAATATAATGAGATTGTGACAATGCCAGACCTTGAGGAGTCTTATTGATCTTAATTCCCAGAATTAAATCAGCAACTCCCAAGTCTTTCATATCAAACTTGCTATTGAGCATACGCTTAGTAGCATTTATGTTGGCAATGTCATTACTCATTATCAACATATCATCCACATATAGGCAAACAATGACTATGTGATTTGGAACATTTTTAATGTACACGCATTTATCACATTCATTTATCTTAAAACCATTTGACAACATTGTTTGGTCAAATTTCGCATGCCATTGTTTGGGTGCTTGTTTTAGTCCGTAAAGAGACTTAACAAGTCTACATACCTTCTTTTCTTTACCTGGAACCACAAACCCTTCAGGTTGTTCCATGTAAATTTCTTCCTCCAACTCTCCATTTAAGA
This sequence comes from Nicotiana tomentosiformis, assembly GCF_000390325.3. Lineage (NCBI taxonomy): Eukaryota > Viridiplantae > Streptophyta > Magnoliopsida > Solanales > Solanaceae > Nicotiana > Nicotiana tomentosiformis. The sequence continues at coordinate 138,168,827 of NC_090812.1, forward strand.
AGGCCGTCTTAACATCCATTTGATAAATTTCAAGACCATACACTGCAGCTAATGCTACTAACATCCATATGGACGTAATTCTTGTAACTGGAGAGTATGTATCAAAGTAGTCTAGACCTTCTCGTTGTCTATACCCTTTGACTACGAGCCTTGCCTTGAATTTATCAATAGTGCCATCATCTTTGATTTTTCTCTTAAAAATCCATTTAGAACCCAAAGGTTTATTTCCAGGAGGAAGATCAACCAATTTCCATGTATGGTTGTTCAATATGGATTCTATTTCACTATTGACTGCCTCTTTCCAAAACAATGATTCCGAAGAAGTCATAGCTTCTTTAAATGTTTGAGGCTCATTCTCCAATAAGAAAGTCACAAAATCTGGTCCAAATGAAGTAGACGTTCTTTGACGTTTACTACGTCTTGGATTCTCCTGATTACATGTACTTTCTTTTGTTTCTTCCCGAGGTCGTTTAGATCCTTCACCAAACGACTCACATTCCTTTTTATACGGATATATATTTTCAAAAAACTCAGCATTATCTGATTCTATAACCGTATTATTATGAATGTCGGGATTTTCTGATTTATGAACCAGAAATCGATATGCTTTACTATTTGTCGCATATCCTATGAAAACACAATCAACGATTTTCGGTCCTATCTTTACCCTTTTGGGTTTAGGAACTTGCACTTTTGCCAAACACCCCCACACTTTAAAATAATTCAAGTTGGGCTTCCTTCCTTTCCATTGTTCATAAGGAATGGATTGTGTTTTGCTATGGGGCACTCGATTTAATATTCGATTAGCCGTAAGAATGGCTTCCCCCCACAAGTTCTGTGGCAAACCAGAACTTATCAACAACGCATTCATCATCTCCTTTAATGTGCGATTCTTTCTTTCCGCAATCCCATTAGATTGGGGCGTGTAAGGGGTTGTTGTTTGATGAATAATTCCATATTCTAAACATATTTCTTCAAAAGGAGATTCATATTCACCACCCCTATCACTTCTTATCATTTTTACTTTCTTGTTAAGTTACGTTTCAACTTCATTTTTGTATTGCCTGAATGCGTCTATTGCTTCATCTTTACTATTCAGTAAGTAAACATAGCAATATCGAGTACCATCGTCAATAAAAGTTATGAAATACTTCTTTCCACCGCGAGATGGTATTGACTTCATGTCACAAATATCTGTGTGAATTAAGTCTAAAGGATTTGAATTCCTTTCAACTGACTTATAAGGATGTTTAACATACTTAGATTCCACACATATTTGACATTTTGATTTTTCGCATTCAAACTTGGGCAGTACTTCCAAGTTAATCATTTTTCGCAAGGTTTTATAATTGACATGACCCAAACGTACATGCCATAAATCATTTGACTCAAGTAAGTAAGAAGAAGCTGAAATATTATTATTATTTTCAACAACCATTATATTTAGGTTGAAAAGGCCCTCGGTGAGGTAACCTTTTCCCACAAATATTTCATTCTTACTAATTACAACCTTGTTGGATACAAAAACGCACTTAAAACCGTGCTTAACAAGAAGTCCAGTAGAGACTAAATTCTTTCTCATTTCGGGAACATGAAGGACATTGTTCAAAGTCATGACCTTGCCAGAAGTCATTTTTAGAAATACCTTCCCATATCCTTCAACTTTTGCTGTTGAAGCATTTCCCATATAAACTGTCTCTCCGGGTTCAGCAAGAGCATAGGTAGCAAAAGCCTCTCTAACTGCACAAACATGGCGAGTGGCTCCTGAATCAAACCACCACAGTTTAGGATTTTCCACCAAGTTACATTCAGAGAGCATGGCACACAAGTTATCAACATCATCATGGTTTACTACCATGTTTGCTTGACCCCTTTTCTTGTCTTTTTTCGGAGCACGACACTCCGTAGATTTGTGTCCGGTTTTCCCACAGTTGTAGCAGTTTCCACTGAACCGCTTCTTGCTTGGGTTGTATTTCGGACCAGAAGCCTTCTTCCTCTTTTTGTTAGCTTCAACAATATTTGCTCCCATTATTGTTGAATTTCCACGGCCTCTCCTTTCAGCAGCTTTATTGTCCTCTTCGATTCTCAATCGAACAATGAGATCTTCAAGGGACATTTCCTTTCGTTTGTGTTTCAAATAATTTTTGAAGTCCTTCCACAACGGAGGCAACTTCTTAATCATTGCTGCTACTTGGAATGCTTCGTTGATTACAAGACCTTCAGCAAGTAGATCATGAATAATCACTTGCAATTCCTGGACTTGAGTAATAACAGACTTGCTATCTATCATTTTGTAGTCCAGAAATTTTGCGGTAACGAATTTCTTCATCCCGGCATCTTCAGTCTTATATTTCTTTTCAAGCGCATTCCACAATTCTTTGGATGTCTCCATGCTACTGTATACATTATACAGATTATCATCCAGTCCGCTAAGAATATAATTCTTGCATAAAAAATCAGAATGCTTCCACGCTTCAATCACGAGAAAGCGTTCATTATCTGGAGTTTTATCCGGCAGATCAGGAACATCTTCCTTGATGAACTTCTGTAGACATAACGTAGTTAAGTAGAAGAACATCTTCTGCTGCCAGCATTTGAAATCAATCCCGGAAAATTTTCCGGGTTTTTCTGCCGGTGCCAACGCCGGTGTTCGGCTTGTCGTTGCGTTGGCAGTCGTCATCGGAACAGCTTGGTTTTCATTTTCAGTCATCATCTTTTCTGTAAAAGAATGACACAAACAAACGTTTAATACACGTTTTCAAACTGGAGTAAAAATCACGTAGATTTTAATATCCAACAAAACGCCACGAAGGCTTAACTCTCCAAAACGGGAGTACACAAACCACAAAGGTTTTAGTTTGCAAAATAATAAGAATAACACAAGTACAGAAATAAATATTAAATTCCTTAAGATTGTTATTCCCGGTCAATATTGCTGTATTTGTAAATATTAATTCTGTAAAATATAAGTTAACGTAATGAAACAATAATAATAAATTCGAGCCCACTGAATTCACAGTGTTTCCTTAAGGAATTTAATCCCCTCCTAGTACCCAAGGTAATGGATTATTTCCTCCCAGGATAGAACAAATAACACACTGGTGTAGCGGTACTTCAAACCCCAGTGTTTCGGCGAACACAAAGTTCGGTAGCAAATCACACTTACAGTTGCTTTGTTTGAAGTTAAAAACAATGCAGAACGAAGGAGTATATACTCAGAAAAACGTATGGAAGTTCTGAGAGGAAGGAATGCAATGTATAGCCAATTTGTTGAGCGAATTGTATGTTGAGTTGAGTATCTTTCTTCAACATTTGCTGCTCATATATATAGCAGCCAAGAAGGAGTGCAAGACCAAACGTCCACCCTTCATGGTGGAGCAAGCATTACATGTTTGTGGAGCAAGCACTTCATGTTTGTGGAGCAAGCACTTCATGGTGGGAAGACCATTATCCGGCTGCCAAATTATCAATACACGGATTGGAAAATATCCGTTTACAAATACGGATAATCTTACGTTAATATTTACTATTAACAAATAAATTTGGTCCAAAAAATTAATCAATCAATCATTTGACCAAATCCGAAGCCGAAGCCGAAGCCGAAGCCGAAGCCGAAGCCGAAGCCGTAGCCGAAGCCGTAGCCGTAGCCGTAGCCGAAGCCGAGCAGAGCGACGACGACGACGGCGCGAGGCTTGCTTTCTTCTTAACTCTTTAAGAGCTACAAGAAGAGCAATTATATATATACCCACCAAAAATGTCTTCCACTTCCAATATGGGACAATGTCTCATTGTTAAGAGGGGAAACTTAAAATTTTACTCAAAATTTCATTTTCCCTCCATTTCCCATTCACCCTCATTTTAAGAATATTACATCTTAAAATAAAACCTCAACAAAGAACACCTTTGGCTTGTCCTTGGCCAGACAATATGAAGTAATGATTTATAGCACAACCACACTCCTAAAAAGGATGCGAGGGAACTTTTATTTTTATTTATCTCTATGTTATTCTGATAGATCAAAGAGTAAAGGAGGAAAAGTACAGCATAGAACCAAGACATATCACATTTAAAAATGGAAACGTACAATAAGAACATAATTGTTGCGTGAAAACTCAGGGATCCGGTCATGTTCGATATCATCCCAAGCAAAGTACACGGAAAACTAAGTGTTGAAGACGTGTGACCACTTAGGTCTACGTTGCCACGATATTGTTCTATGAAAGCGGACGGTTTTCTAATAGCTTAAGCTTCTAGATGAGACGGACACAAAATTCATCATTAAGATTTCTCTTTCAAAGACACAAGAAAGTTATTACTTTTTTACGGAACAACAAATCCTCCTCGGTTTCTATTATAAACTATAAAGTATAAACACAGTTACTTCAACCATCAAAATTTATATGCCACTTTTTTCATTTTGAACATCCTGGAATGTTTGACACTATTTTACTGATACTACTCTTTGCTACTTTAACAACTTTCAAGAAATTAAATTTGTACAACTATTCATATTGTAAACATTACGATGATGTTTTCTCTATAAAATTAACAGTTAGTCTAACATTTTGTTTTATTGCCACTAATACAATATATAAGCCAAGTAGACATATTAAATAATAGAGAAAGTATATAACCCAAATTAACATGTTATTCTTGCATCTTTTTGTATTCTTACTTCTATCTTCTTTGAGTAACGTTAAGACTACTAGTACCTCAGTATCTATACATGGTAAGAGGGAAAAAGGGTGCAAGATAAGGTAATTAGGAAATTGTGGCGTGGGATAAGAATAGACCTTGAAGTCGATGGGTTGAAGTGAATCACATAAAGTGTCGCCTATGACTTGAGAGAAGCAGCTGAGGAAAGGGACAGTGGAGTCGAGCGCCACAATGTTGTGGGCACGAGCATGGAAAATTTGGAAAATTTTGAAGAGCTCAAAAGAGCAGTGGCAACGTAGACCTAAGTGGTCACACTTTTAATTCTACAATCTCCACTGCTCTTTTGAGCTCTTCAAAATTTTCCATATTTTGTCTTCCGTTTCCAATTTCAGGTCATAAGTTAAGTCATTCGGGGTGTTTACTTCATCTGGTGATATGAAATTATTAGTCTCTGTAGCTCCAAAACACATTATAGAAAAGACACTTGTAGATTGGCGGTGGTGAGGAAGTCAGCAACGAAATTACCGAGGATGACTGCGATGCTTTCCCTCAATTATGGATCTAAGATGAAGCACAAGAACGATACTTGAATATATTTTGTGGTGATGACTACGTCAACTTGGAGCTCGGCCTTGAGTCCCGAACCAAAATAACTTCTCTCACATTTTCTCTCCTCTTTAACTTCATAGATTAATAATGAAGCGTACATGAGGTGGGCTGGAAGCGGTTTCAGGTCCAGCTGTAGTGGCTCCTCTATTGATGGTTTTGCAGGTGGTGTTGCTCTCTCTTCTAAGCGTAGGGACTCGAACTAAGGTTCCCTTTTCCGGAATTCTTGACCTTCGAGAGCCATGACCCACTCTGCCAACCCTTCACCGTCCATCTCTTCCAAATTCATCAAGCAGGCTTCTAGTAGATCCTTGACATTAAGGGTCTCGTCCTCTTCTTGCAGTATCACATCTACGGCCTCCACTAGTGAGCAGTTTGCAAATTCACTGGGTCTCCTCATAGATTGTTGAACGTTGCATATTATTTCTTCATTGTTCATCCTCATTTTCAACTCTCCAGTCTCACAATCAATTAATGCTCTCCCAGTGGCTAAGAATGGCCTTCCCAGAATGATGGGTATCTCTTCATCTACCTGACAATCAAGAATAACAAAGTCTGCAGGAAATATAAATTTCCCCACTTGCACTAGCACATCATCAAGAATTCCTGTCGGTCTTTTGACTGTGCCATCAGCCAGTTGTAGCAACATTGAGGTCGGCCTAGCTCTGCCAATGCCCAGTTTCGTATAGATTGCCAAGGGCATCAAGTTTATGCTGGCTCCCAAGTCACACAATGCTTTAGCAACAGCATAACTCCCAATAGTGCATAGGATAGTTAAGCTACATGGATCAGACACATTTTGGGCCATAGGTCTTATCACTACCGCGCTGCAGGTCTGTGTCAGAGTTACAGTGGACAGGTCCTGGAAGTCAAATTTCTGCGACATCAGGTCCTTCATCATTTTTGCATACCCTGGCATTTCCCTCAAAGCATCCATAAGTGGAATATTCAATTGAATCTATCGAAGCATTCCATGAATTTCATGTATTGATCATCTTTCTTTTGTTTTGCTATTCTCTGAGGGAATGGTGCAGGAATCAATCTCTGTCCATTACTTGATGTCTTTTCTTTGTTGGAAGCTTCTGGCACAAGAGGTGCCACCTGTTCTGAGACTTGTTCACCGTCCTTCTCCTTACCCTTGTCAACTTGTGCTTGTTCAATTACAACCTCGGTGAGCTCTGCTAACACATCTGCCTCTAATGTAACTGGAGTAGTTGGCGTAGTCTCTCTCCTAAATTGAGCAACTTCTTGCTCTTTGTCTAAATCTCTTCCATTCCTGAGACTCACTGCCATTAGCTGATTTGGGTTCTGTTCCTTTAGGTTAATATTTGTATCTGCAGGCAATGTTCCTTAGGGGCGATTGTTCAAGGCCATAGACAGCTGTCCCAGTTGAGTTTCAATGCCTTTGATTGCTGAATCATGTGCTGCTAACTTTTCTTGCATCTTACCATTTGTTCCAATGAGTTGTTGCAGCATACCCCTGACTTCTACCATATTGTTGTCCTATTGTTGATGAGGTGGTTGGTAGGCCAACTGTTACTGGTGCTGCTGATTATAGCCCTGTTGCCTTTAATAAGGCACAACTTGACCTTGTGGTCGTACGCCTCTATAATTGGGGTTGTGTTGTGGCAGGTTGGGTCTGTACTGCTGGTTTGGTGTTGGTCCCCATTGTTGCCCACCTTGCCTCTGACTTCCAAAATTATTGACATAATTCATGTCTTCTCTGAAGCCTTGATTGTCATTCTCTCCACTCCACGAGCACACATATGACTGGTTTATGCAAGGAGTGCACAATCCTCCATTCGTTGTATCAACAATGTGCACTTGCTTTATACCTATCTCATCAATTTTCTTTGTTAGTATGCTCATCGGAGTCATGAGAGCGATTATGTTCTCTGCATGGGAATTGTTTGGGTCAAGAGCAACAGAATGCACTGTTGGTGTAAGTGTCGTACCTCTAGCCATCCAGCCTGAATTTTGAGCCATCTTGTCAAGAAGAACCTTGCACTCTGTGAATGTCTTGCTCAAAAATGCACCCCCAGCTGAAGCGTCTACATTGGCCTCTAAACTATCTGCTAAACCCATGTAGAATCTCTGTCCCAGCATCTGATCTGGAATGCTATGGTATGGACACTTCACTAGCATACCCTTGAACCTCTCCCAGGTTTCTTGCAAGGACTCAGTTGGTTTTTGCCTGAACTGCAATATCTCATCAATTTGCCTTGCATTCTTGTTGGCAGGATAAAACTTGTTTAAGAACTGTTTGACTAATTCTTCCCAAGTGGCAATGGAGTTTATTGGGAGTGAATTCAGCCAAGTTTGAGCCTCTCAGTCACAGAGAATGGAAACAGTAATAGCTTGATGGCTTCAGGAGTCACATTCGGCTGTCTTTGGGTCACACATATTGATAGGAAGTTCTTCAGATGTTGTTGTGGGTCTTCAATGTATGACCCGGAGAACAGTCCCTTATTTTGCAATAGATGCAGCATGTTGTTGGTGATCTGGAATGTCTCCGCTTGTATCTGAGGTATACAAATGGCGGTGGCTAAGTTATCAACAGTTGGTTGTGCCCAGTCATATAGAGCATCTTCTGGCACAAGAGGTGCCACCACTCCATTATTTGGGTCAACCCGATTATTCCGATTGTTTTCGTTGACATCGTCCACGTTGTCCATTTCAATTTCGAGTGTGTGATTTTGTTGTAACTGTTTGTTCTTCTTGTTTGCTCGATTTAATGCCCTGAATGCTTTCTCGGGGTGTGAAAGTCCTTCAAAAAGTTCACCAGCCCTCGAAGAGCTTCTAGGCATACACCTGAGTCACAGGAGAATTCAAAAGTGAGAATTTGAATAAAAGATAAATTTAAACACCGTAAGAAATATATCCAAACTAAGAATCCTAGCAATTCTTCTGAGTTGTAATAAATAACACTGTTAGTTCCCCGGCAACGGCGCCAAAATTTGATCACGCCCAACTATGCCTTGTAAGAAGGACTAAGCGGTCACTGTAAATATAACCCGGTTTAAGTCCGGAGTCGAATCCCACAGGGAACTAACCTATTTACTACAACCTTAAATAATGCTAATGATAAGCTCAGACAACTTCCAGATGCAATAGTTTTATGAATAATCAGTGGAATTTATTTAGCCAAGGAAAAATGATAATAAAATTAGCAATAATCAAGACTAAAATTGAATTCAAGGGTAAAAGGATCTAGGGCTATTGATTTCCCCAATTGCCCGATTAATTCTCAACTCTTTAGTTATAATCTCGCTGTAATACTCTATGAGGATTATGAGTTTCGGGCTACCGTAATTACCTTTCGATCAATTACGATAATTTACTAAAAGCATTCTCTCGAACTACTCTAGTTAACAATTTATGCAACTCAGAATCATCCCACCAAAGCTTCGTTATTTCTAACCCCACTTTTAAATTCAAGTAATTAATCTCTTAACTTCCCCAAAAGTGGTGTTGTTCAACAACAATCTAACCAAGTGTTCTTTATCAAGCAATACAAGGTGAATAGACACGATTAATCGAGGGCCCTTTCAATTAACCACAATACAATACGTAATTGAACAATCATAGAACAAACACAGCTCAATTATAACAAAATAGAGTCAAGATTTCATTCAAAAATTGGTTCCATCAAACCTAGATAACAGATTTAGCTACTCATGCTAATGAAAAACAAATCACTAAAATAATTCATAATCAATAAATAGAAGTATCAAGAAGAAGATGAAAACTCTTAGGAATTTTTCCGTCTTCTCCCCCTCGTTCTTGCCTCTAAAATCTTCTAAAAATAGCTCTCTCCCACTTCTGGCGAGTTTAGGTTTCATATAGGTTTAGGTTAGTCGCCTAGGAAATTACATAATTAACCTTGCATGTTTGGCTTTCATCCGCCCGTCTGCGGCCGCAGATTCGACCGTTGATCCAGCCGCGGATTTGGACTGCCTCACTGCCTTGAGTTCGCAGCCCACTCCGCAGCCGCGCACCTGGAGGGGTCGTTTTGCTTGCTTTTCTCGCTCCTTTTCGACCGGGCTAACCTTCGATTGCCCTTTCACATTCCACGTTGACTCTAAAACACTAGTTAGCTCCCTCCTAGCTCGGAGTAGCTCCTGCAAAGCATCAATTTCTTAATTAGAGCATTTTGTTATCTTTTAGCATTCAAATATCGATAAAGTGTGGTAATTACATGCGTTCAATTTCTATCAAGTCATTTGCTGATTATCAAAAACGCACACATATAAGGTACCCAATCCATGTCAACCTTTGACCATGGTTGATAGCAATAGCATATGCAATCACTTATATTTCCCTTTACTTATGTCATTCTTCAAAAATATTCACAACAAAGACAACGTGCTTATAACAATCCTAGCCTCAAAAGCTAACTCAATGTCACAATGCACTCATGGCTTGATTACCCAACATCACAGAGAAATCTAATAACGTTACATATCCCTCGTGAAACCATGTGCCCTCACAACAAGAACAAGAGAGTAAGTTGAATCCACACATTTGAATCTCATGATCAAATATAGTTTAAGGACTCACATATATCAAAGAAAATCTCTCGCTCTCATAAAGAAGTCTCATGCATGCAAAAAGTACCATAGGCTTGCCCATAATGCAAATCTCCACTATTGTAGGCTCACTCGATCTAAAATCAATTAAGATTTTATAGTGGTTGTAATGTGGGCTAAGGGACGGGTAGAATATATATAGGAAATAGTGGTTCACCCTCCTAAGCACTTTAACACATCACATAATAAACTTAAAGCGCAAATTCTTCAATCCACTTCACTTTCACAAATAAAATCACTCCCCAAAATTATTCTCTTTCTTTAAGCACTACTTCACTTTATACCTCACTAGCAATAACAAGACAATAATTTATTCACCTATATTTTTCCTTTCTTTTTTTTAGAATTTTCTTTCTTCTTTTTTTCCTCTCAAATTCCGCTAGTGGTGTATTATTTTACAAAACAAGTGCACATTTCTTTTTTTATTGGTTCCACTCGAAAGCCAACCAAATTTCCAACTTACTTTGCGCTCATCTCATAATTAAAATGCTTTCAGAGGTAACAGGATCAAAATAATGTCAATTAAGAACAAAAGGGTATCGACTCGTAATGTGGGTACCAAATAAATGTCTATAGGCTCAAAAGGGTTTAATAGGGATAGATTTTTATTTGAGATAAGCACTAGGCTCAAAAAGGTCAAAGAAAGCCTAAAATCATTTTTCAAACCGAGCATCACCTAAAATTTTACTTCAACTCACATATCGGGCAAGTTCTAGACTCAATTACAATAATATGGACTACACAAAACCTCACTACACATATGTCACATGACTCACTAAGGAAGGTCTTATTCCGACTATCAAATAATGCAAGTATTCATGGAGCCACAAGATATTAAGCATTAAGCACAAAGTGAACAATAGTCAAGAAAACGAGCATAGGCGTCATAACAAGCTATCCAATCCATCAAGGCATCATGATTATCAAAACACATAGGGAAGATACTATACATGCGAGGTTGACCGGTTCAAAAGGGAAATAGGAGGAGATCCTGCCCGAAGTACTGTGGGCATACCGTACGACTTCGAAATTGAGCATCGGGGCCACCCCGTTTTCTTTGTTCTACGGAGCTGAAGCCTTAATACCAATCAAGGTGGGAGAACCGAGCCTCAGGTTCCAGTATGCGACTGAAGAGCCAAACGGCTAGGCCATGATCACGAGCCTGGAACTATTGGATGAAAGGCAAGAGGCTGCCCTGGTCCGGTTGGACACCCAGAAGTAGCAAATAGAAAGGTATTACAATCGAAGAGCCAGCCTCTGACACTTTCAAGTCGGGGACTTGGTGTTGATAAAGGTAACACTACACACCAGGAACCCGAACAAAGGGAAATTGGGCCCAAATTGGGAAGGATCGTATTGAGTTCTCAGAATAACTGGCAAAGGCTCATATAAACTCGAAGCGGGAAACGATGTACAACTACCAAACAATTGGAACGTGACACACTTAAAGCGGTACTACTGCTAAGGTATGAACTCAATTCCTTTTTAATTGTGTTATAATTCGGACTAACGTATGCAGGTAATCAGCTAAGGATGGATGTGGCTATTAGGCCTGAAAACACGTGTTGCACTCTTTTTTCCTTGAACTGGTTTTGTCCCGAAGTGGGTTTCTCGGCAAGGTTTTTAATGAGACAATAGTAAATCGTGCTACTTTAGATTTGAAGACAGGTTATAAACCAGAATCGATGATCGTTTGCATCAAATTGACAGTATCTGAGCCCTCACGAGTTTGACCTCAAATACTGGGGGCCATTACCCTCGGATTAAGATCTTTAGCAAGGGAAAAAGAAATTTTATGTGCTAAAAGCTAAGGTTTGGTGGTTAGGATTCATTGTAATGGTCAAACGCTCATATGAACCGTGCTCACATAGTCCACTCTAGCCACGGCACAAGTTTTATATGCCTTCTATCATGTACCTTGCATATAAGCAATGAAAGAAATTTCTACTTCCCTTACACTTTGTTACTGCGCATTTTTCTTCTTTGATCCTGGTCCTAAAGCCCACGGGCAACCCCTGCTCAAGGACAATCAAGCCCATGGGCTACCCCTACTCGAGGACTGTCGCCCGATGAAATTCGGACGACCTGGGCTACCGAATCCCAGAGGCACCAAACCCACTAGGCGGTTCCCAAATATGAAAGGTTATGGCCATCCTAAAAATGGCTCGGAAATGTCCGATGTCCGTAACTAGAAAGTAAGGCCCTTACGAAAAATCGAAACCTACTAAAAGGTTACCCTCGGCAAAAATATCATCTAAAAATACTTAAGCATCTTAAAAACCTTTGGTTTTAATGAGGGTTCGAAGCCATAAGTAAACCAAAGTTGCATCGAAGTCTGGCTCCGTTCTGACCTCTGAAAAATGGATGCTCCAGAATTACATCTGATTTTATGCTAACACATTAAAAATAATACGCAAATAGAAAATTGCAAGTAGATGCTGGAAAAGGAAAGACACGGTATTTCCAGAAAGGAAAAAATTTTATGTACTCCAAAATATATTTACAAAGGCACGATAGAATGGCCTCAAAACAAAAAAAAAATATACATAAGGAAAAACTGGAAAAGTACTAAGGTATCTACGCCTGGTCTTCACCGGGACCCGACTCGTCGCCAGAACCGTCGTAGCCCTCGGAACCCTCGGAGCCTTCGGGACCCTCAGGCTCGTAGAGCTCCTTTGCCTCGGCCTCGAGTCTCCTAGCTTCCTCAATCTCAGGCGATAGGTCAAAACCTCGGGCATGGATCTCTTCGAGGGTCTCTCTCCGGGATAGCCGCTTTATGTACTCAGTCTTCGTCTTTAAGCGGGTATCGGCTACCACCACATCAGCCTTATACTGGGCCAATATTTCCTCGGCATCAGAAGAGGTTGCATCCAATTTGGACCTCAGTGTGGCATATTCTTGCCCGAGAGCATCCCGTTCCGTGACAGCCGAGCTCAGCTGTGCCTGAAGATCATCATTTAGTCGAGACCACTTATCGGCTTCGTCCTTCACCACCCGGAGTTGGCTCTCGACCGATGCTAGCTCCGCTTTTGCAGCTTCTTTCTCCGAATCCAGCAGGTCCATTCTGCCCTTCCACACTTCGGTCGTGGCCTTGACCTCATCCATCTCAGCCCGAAGCTGGTCGATCAGATCTATCTTCTCTTGGACCTGCGAAGTTGTGTTGTTAGTCACCACGACTAGCTGGTCATTTTTAGCCTCAAAGATCTTTACCTTCTAAACCAGGTCAGCATGTTCCCGCTTCATGGTCGAGGCCTCCTTCTGGGCTTTTTCCGGCTCGGCCTGGAGAATCGGGAGGTTTTTGAGGGCCTCGTCCTGCTGCTCACTATGAGCCATGTACAAGTCCTTCTTCCGGACCTGCTCTTTGAGCTCGAACTCGAGCTGGCTATTCTTCAAACGGTACCGGATGAAGCTTTTATGATGAAGAATTGAAGCCTGAAAAACTATGAAGTTAGTAGAGCACAACAAAAACCAAAGTGAGATTCACAAAAGGGTACAAAGGGCTGACTCCTTACCTGGTTCAGTGCCTGTTGCACCTCGTTGAAGAGACTCGACGTACCCACTTCGTTCATATTTGCCTGGTCCTCCTCGGTCACCGGGCATCGAAGGTAGCTGGCTATGCCCACCGGAGCAGACAGGACCTGGGCGTCCTCCATGATTGTAACAACAACCGTTCTCCTGCGCTCGGGGTCCACGCTCGGAGCAAAAAATTGCTTCACTAGTTTTGGGCTCGACCTCGGCCCGCCCTCTCCTGATGGCACATCCTTCTTCGGGACCTCCAGGTGAATCAAGGGTCCAATCGAGGACGAGGTCACTGTTTAATCTAAGTTCGAGCTAGGCCATAATATTACAACTGGTTCGATTGTTTATTTTGGCTTTAACTCGTTTATCTAATATTCTTGATTATTTATCTTGAATCAAACCACGTATCCTTAAAACCGCGTACAAATTTAATTGTTATCCGATTTAGGGGTAAACAATGATTAAAAAAATCCCATTTTCGAATCCATGATGCTTAATAGGAAAAATGTCCAAATATACTCCTAATGTTATAATATGTATTACGTTTGCCTTCGGTTTACCTTTTGCTCCATGAACCCTACTATTATCTTTTGTCTCGAATATGCTCCCACAAATGATTTCTACAGTGGAAAAATTCCACATTTGGTTGTTACGGTGAAAGCCACATGAGGGTATATTTGGGCCGTTACAATTCTTCAAGAGTATAATTGAACATTTTCAATTATTCAGTGGCGTGCTTTGAATTATTGAAGAGGGTATATATAACCCATTTTGATAGCTTATGGATAATTTAGATCTTTCGGTGGTCTGCATGGCTCTACCGCGGCAAATGTTAGAGCCAAGTCGGACAACAATTAGAGGAAGGTGCAAATATGGGACGAAATTAATGATATTTGATTTTCATGGACTGAAAGGTAAATGGCAAGAACTTTAAAACAAATCGAATATTTTAAGAGTAGATTTGAACATTTCCCTTTCTTAATTTGATGATATGAAGAAATTAGTTGGGTTAATTCGTAATTATCAAAAGAAGAACGGACAGACATTTCAAACCCATAACTAACGAGGCCATGACGACAATTATATATTATCCTAGGAAGAAAGAGATGAAACTGAGTTGCTCGAACTAGAAAATGTTGAAATCGCAGAACATGTTAGTAATCCTCATTATGCTTTTTGCTCTTTCCCCAGTTTATGCTTTCGACTACCTGCTGTTCGTTTTACAATGGCCACCATCTTTTTACATAAAAAATAAGCTGTATGAACGCTGGCCAGATTTACTTACCTCCGAAGTGGCCTGTAAGCAAGGCCAGAGTTTCTGGAAAGATCAATATATTAAGCATGGAACTTGTTGTGCTTCAAGCTACAATCAAGAACAATATTTTAATCTAACCATAAAATTGAAAGACAGGTTCGATCTTTTGGAAACTCTCGAAAATCATAGAATAATTAAACCTGGATCAACGACAACGAGTAACGCTAAACAAATCAGAAATGCCATCGCGACGGTCACTAAAGTATTTCCTAGCCTCAAGTGCTTTGATATTCAAGGAACGTTGTATCTAGAAGTGGCAAACGGGCGGAGCGGGGCGGATATGGCTCGGGTCGAAAACGTGTAATGAAAAAACGGATAAATTATCCGACCTGACCCATATTTAATACGAATAAAAAACGGGTTAACCGGCGGATAATATGGGTAACCATATTATCCATGCCTTTTTGAATATGATCACTTTTGGGAGAATTTCTAGTCTCCCAAACCAGGGGCGGCTCAGCGGTATCCGGGGCCTAAAGCCAAACTTCAACGAGGGGCCCTAAGTTTTTCATATTTAAAAATTCATTTAATAAAATTTTATTTTGAAGTTAATTTTTCTAGCTTTTTGAGATGTAATTTTTAATAATTTATTTATAATCGATTTCTTAACTAGGATTATATATATTTCTACTTTCTGGGATTATTATTTAATTCTTTTAGGATTTCCTAATTTTCTAAAAGATCTTTGTTAAACTCTCACCAACTTCTTCTTCTTCTTGGATTTAATTCTCTTCTACCTCAATTATATTAATGATTTGTTTATCTACCATAAATTCTTCCTATTTTTTGGGATTGTATTAAAGTTTCAATTCTTCTCTCCTTTTTTTGGCCTTTTTAAATATGGGGATTCATATTTTCTTGTTGACATATTGAAATTCTAATAAATTTAAAAAGCTAATAAATATACTTACAAACAAAAGATATAAAAAAAAATTTAGATGCAAAGTAATAAGAAAAGTATAGAACAATTGAACCTGGTTTAACAAATAGTCATGGATAACTTGATATATTACTTTTGCCGTTTCAATAGTTTTGGTGCAATTCCGGGAAAGCTTGACAAAAAAAGAGTTTGCAATTACTTTCTACTATCATATTTGACAGAATATTTATGAGACAGTGGACTTATAAGTTTGGAAAGGAATATAAAAGATTAAGTAAAAATCAGTTTAAAGAGAAAGTAATAAAAGTAACGTGGGCCATGTGATAATAATGATAATATATAAAGGAGGCAAGACATATATTCACACTTAAGTAACTATTCTTATTCCCAAATTATCTCTATTGGTCTCATAGTTCCCTTATTTATGAAAAATATACTTTTTTTTATATACTGATTTATTTTTTTTAAAAATCATCAAATACAGATATAACTATATAATACAGTATCAGAAAATTTTGGGGCCCCCCTAGATGTGGGGCCTCAAGCATTTGCTTGAGTGGCTTTACCATTGAGCCGCCCTTGTCCCAAACTTAAGTAATCATATTATCCATGCATTTTTGAATATGATCATTTTTGGAAGAATTCCTAGTCTTCCAAACTTAAGGAACCTCCAATTTGAGACTTTACAAATGTAAAAGTTAAACTCATTGGTTATCCATTATCTAAATGAATAATATGGTTCTTATACATATTTGACCCGTTTTTAAAAAATTTATTATCCAGCCTATTTTTTAGTAGATAACTGATTTGTTTTTTCATGACATTGTGAGCCCGAGAGACTGGAGAGATTGATGACTGAATGAGGCCGAGGGCCTGTTTGTGAATGATATTTATCGGGTCGGGCTGCATGCCGTAACATGTTTATTGATTAATGCCATGATTGGCTTATCATAGAGCTTGGGTTGAATGATCCTCTCCGGAGTCTGTACACCCACAATGAGCGCAGGTACCTACTGAGTGCGAGTGCCGAGTGCGAGTGCCGATGATTGGGAGGACTGAGTGACTGTGAGGACTGAGATGCTGTGAAGACTTAGTGATTGGGAGGAGTAAGTGACTGGGCGGACTGAGTGAATTGATACTCTGAGAGTATGCATATGGGTTTTTCACTGAGTTGCATTGCATTCGACATACACACTTGACATACAGGTATATAGATGCATTTTCCTCACGCTGTACGATATTGCGTCATTCATGACTTCACATACACATTGACATGTAGGCATAGACATGTATTTTCCTCATGCCATTTGAAAATGAAACATTTACCTATTGAAAGTTTTGAGAAAAATTACAATTTTACAAACTTATTCATGTTTTGGTGATTTCGGTAAAAGATTTGAGTTTTACTGTTATACTTGAAAAGCATGACTATTTTCCGTAAATGTGAACGAGCTGAGCATCATATCTATGGTTATTTCTTGTACTATTGTTATTATTTTGTTACGAACTGTTACTGTTTATTGGTGTCGGACTCTGACCTTTGTCCCAGCTCGTCACTACTTTCAACCTAAGGTTAGGTTTGTTACTTATTGAGTATATGTGGTCAGTTGTACTCATACTGCACTTCTGCACCTTGCGTGCAGATGTTGGATGTTGATGTTGATATGCACAGTGGGAGCTGGATTTGAAGATGTACATGCGTTCCGGTCATAGCTGCCTCTTGATCTTGGTAGTTTTAAAATATTAATCGGTTCATGTATATTTCAAACATGTGATGTACTTTAATTCATATCAGCTTTGTAAATTCTAAATCTCAGAAGCTCATGATTTGTACTACCAGTCCTTGGTAAATATATAAAGGTTCAATTATTTTATCATTCATTTATCTCAACAAATCTCATTAGATTGGATAGCTGTTAATTGGCTTACCTAGCGGGTTGGGTTAGGTTCCATCACGACTAGTTGGATTTTGGGTCATGACACAAATCACATCAAACAACA
The DNA here is from genome assembly GCF_000390325.3 of Nicotiana tomentosiformis. Taxonomy (NCBI): domain Eukaryota; kingdom Viridiplantae; phylum Streptophyta; class Magnoliopsida; order Solanales; family Solanaceae; genus Nicotiana; species Nicotiana tomentosiformis. The sequence goes on from NC_090812.1 coordinate 138,186,393, forward strand.
TCAAAACTATGAATCGCACCTCAATTCGAACTTAATGAACTTATGAACTTTCAACTTCTACAACTCGTGTCGAATCATATCAAATCAACCCGGAATAACCTTCACTTTTGCATGCAAGTCCCAGATGACATAACGGAGCTAATCCAACTCTCGGAATCGCAATCTAAGCCCGATATCAACAAAGTCAACTCCCGGTCAAACTTCTCAACCTTCCAAACTTTTAACTTTCCATTTTTTGCCAAAATGCACCAAATTAACCTACGTACCTCCAAATATAAATCTGGACATATATCCATTTGTATTACACACAAAAATAGTTAGTTAGAGTTAGCAGGGTCTCAAATCTTTTCAAGGCTATTAGGAATTAGTTGTTGATTATTTGTTGACAGCTAGCATAGTCACACATGTGCATAGGTCTAGTATATATAATATTATAAAGTAATAAAAAGAACTTGGGCTTTCACTTTACGAAATAACATAGCTCCTCTTCTCCTTTTTTTTTTCTATCTTATAGAATCTTCTAGAATCTCACTATTAAAGTTCAGTTTGAGCTTCATCTGTACTCCATCTCTGGAGTTTGCAAAAGATGTTATGGTAATAGTCTTAAATTAGATATAAGTTTAACAGTGTCTTGCACTTCCATTGTTTTAACTCATTCTTTAACTATGATAAATGGTTAGTATGTGCACATGCATGAATCAGGTAATTCCAATTGTTTGTATTTTGATAATGTTTATTTTTAGTTACTTCAATACATATCACCAAGATTAAATCATAAAATCTAATATTATTTTATGGATACTAGGAAAGAACCATAGAGATTTATCCACTTTTGGTGCTCTCCACTCTATTGGATCGGACCTTACACGTACAAGAGGTAAATTTGATGCATACCAGAATGGCTCTATCAAGAGGGATCAGACTTTCTCCAAAAAAGGGAGCATGAAAACACACCATCAAGCAGGGTTGAGGTTGTTTCTTTTTTGAATTACCTATAGTAACAACCCAGTAATTTAATTTGTTGATTACCTAATGAGTATGTAGTAATAAATAGTTACTACATATGATGTTTGTGAAGCATGTAGCTTCTTGGGAAAGTTTAGTCCCTGGAAAGGCAAACGGAAGAGTTAATAGAAAACCAAACCAAACAACCGCACATGAGTTCCAAGACCTCGAAAAGCATTACCAAACGACCGCGCACGATTAATAAAGGGATGTGATATCCGTGCCCAACCGGATATCACGGTGTGTATCGGCAGCAGATCAATGATTAGCGAAAAGGAAGATTTTTTACCTTTTTTAGAATTGTACCTAGGGTAAAACTCCCTTACTATATAAAGGGAAAGATTATTATTCAGTAGACACATTGTAACATGCATATCAAAGCAATATAATATTTGTTTTTCTTGCTCCTAAAAGTGATTCCAAGTCCTTAATTTTGCTCATAGTTTATCATAAGTATTTGGCTCCGAACCGATGGCAGGCTAATTGTTAAGCTCATAACCGAGCCTGGACTTGATACTACTACTGATTTGGCTATTTATTCTATCTTTAATTTGCTCATCTAACATTATTAATCACTTGTATTGAATTAGTCCACATATCCTTAAAACCGCATATAAATTCAATTGTTATCCATTTTTAAGGGTAAACAGTTTGGCGCCCATCGTGGGGCTAAGAATAATAGTGGTAATTTGATACAAATATCCATAACACAATCTATTTTACACTTGTTCTTTGAGATTTTAATTTCAGGTCAACCAAAAAATGTCAAACTCTCAGTCTGCTCACTTGAACGTTGACGCTGAATCTGGCCATCACAGCAAAAACAACAATCTAGTGCATAGCAACAAGTGCCCCCTGCTGAACCCAATAGAGTCCCAGTTGTAGACCCAGTTGACGCCAACTCACATGTGGACATTGATGCCAACCTGTCGACCGACCCTGAGAACAGCGTTCGCAGAGGAGCCCGACCTACGACTCGAGGTACGCCCGAAGGTGAAGGCGACGGGATCAATCTGCGGGTGATCTTCAAAATGTTACATGCCCAATAGGCGGCGATAGCATAGCTACAGAATTAAAGTTGTGCCCCCAGCTGAGTTAAGCCCGAACCATCTCCGAAAAACACTCGAAGAAATGAGCAAGCCACAGAAAGGCGGGGTGAAGCTGAGCCCGGGACCAACCCCGAAATAATAAAAAGTCTTGAGGAACTGATAAAGCGGGTGGAATCGGGGGAGAAGAAAATTGAGGCCAACGACAAAAAAGTAGAGACCTATTACTCTAGAGTCGATCAAATCCCAGGAGCGCCCCCAATATTGAAAGGTCTGAATTCCAAGAAATTTGTCCAAAAGTCTTTCCCTTCGAGTGTGGCACGGAAGCCAATCCCGAAGAAAGTTTCGTATGCCCGAAATTTTGAAGTATAATGGAACCACAAATCCAAATGAGCACGTGATGTCCTACACGTGTGCCATCAAGGGAAATGACTTAGAAGATGACGAAATCGAGTCGGTTTTACTAAAAATGTTCGGGAAAACCCTATCCAAAGGAGCAATGATATGGTATCACAACTTACCCCCGGGGCCTAATTCTACTTTGCCTGTTATTATATCATCTGGTTTGCTAGCTGTGCAGGTAGAGCAACTATTGAAGGTATTGCAAGAATGTAAGACTGCTATTGGTTAGACCATGGCAGACATACAGGGTATCAGCCCAGCCTTTTGCATGCACAAGATTCTTCTGGAAGAGGGGCACAAACCTTCCTGGGAACATCAACGACATCTGAACCCAAATATGAAGGAAGTAGTAAAGAAGGAAGTGATCAAGTGGCTGGATGCGAGTATCATCTTCCCCATCTCTAATAGCCACTGGGTCAGTCCTGTCCAATGTGTGCCAAAAAAGGGAGGAATGACGGTCATACAAAATGAGAATAACGAGTTGATCTCGACTCGTACAGTCACGGGGTGGCAGATTTGGATGGACTATCGGAAACTGAACATAGCCACTCGAAAGGACCATTTCCCATTGCCTTTCATTGACGATGTTGGACAGGTTAGCTGGGCGGTCCCACTTTTGTTTCTTGGATGGATATTCGGGGTATAACCAGATCTCAATAGCCCCGGAAGACAGAGAGAAAACATCCTTCACTTGTCCATATGCATCTTTGCCTTTCGGAGAATGCCCTTTGGACTTTGCAATGCACCGGCTACATTCCAGCGGTGCATGTTAGCCATTTTCACTGACATCGTGGAGGATATTATGGAGGTGTTTATGGATGATTTCTCCGTGGTGGGGGATTCATTCGAAGATTGTCTTCACAATTTAAGAAGAATGCTGAAAAGATGTGTGGAGACAAATTTGGTGCTGAATTAGGAAAAATGCTATTTTATGGTACAAAAAGGAATAGTTTTGGGGCATCGAGTGTCTAGTAAGGGAATTGAGGTCGACCATGCTAAAGTTGATGTGATTGAGAAATTTCCACCGCCCACTTCGGTCAAGGTAGTGAGAAGTTTCCTTGGGCACGTCGGGTTCTACAGGCGATTCATAAAAGATTTTTCCAAAATTGCTAAGCCTTTATGTAAACTTCTTGAAATGGATCAGCCCTTTGTGTTTTCTAATGATTGCAGGTTGGCATTTGAGGAGCTGAAGAAGAGACTGATAACAACACCCATCATTGTTGCACCCAACTGGGAGCAACCATTCGAGCTCATGTGTGACGCCGGTGATTATGCTATAGGAGCAGTCTTGGGGCAGCGAAAAGACAAGATGATGCACCCGATTTACTATGCAAGCAGGATGCTCAGCGGTGCACAACTCAATTACACTGTAACGGAAAAGGAAATGCTGGCTATAGTGTTTTCCTTCAACAAATTTAGGTCGTACTTAATTGGTTCAAAAGTTATTTTTTATACTGACCATGCAACAATTAGGTACTTGATAGCAAAGAAGGAGTCAAAGCCACGCTTGATTCGCTGGGTTCTTTTGCTACAAGAATTCGATCTGGAAATTCGTGACAGAAAGGGGACAGACAATTAAGTGATAGACTACCTCTCAAGATAGGAAGGAGCTGAAAAGAGAATGGATGTTGAATACATAACAGAGACATTCCCGGATGAACAGCTACTTGCTGTGACAATGGAGGAGACGCCCTGGTATGTTGATATTGCTAACTATTTAGCAAGCGGTATTGTACCTTATGAACTCTCCTCAATTCAAAAGAAAAAGTTCTTTCGCGAATGTAGAGCCTTTTATTGGGACGAACCTCTATTGTTTAAAATATGTGTAGATAACATGATCCGGAGGTGTATCCCCGAGAAAGATCAACCTTCTGTTTTGCAGGCTTGCCATGCTTCACCATATGGTGGACACTTTGGAGGAATTCGGACAACAACAAAAGTGTTGGAATCGGGATTGTATTGGCCTACTCTGTTCAAGGATGCCCATGCTTGGGTCAAAAGTTGTGATGAATGCCAAAGGACATGCAACATATCTCGCCGTCACGAGATGTCGATAACAACAATTCAAGAGGTGGAGGTTTTTAACATGTGGGGGATCGACTTTATAGGGCCGTTCGTCAGCTCGTATGGTAACAAATATATATTGGTAGTGGTTGACTATGTCTCCAAGTGGGTCGAAGTAGTGGCTCTCCCAACCAATGATGTAAAAGGGGTAACAAGTTTCCTAAAGAAAAACATCTTCACACGTTTTGGCACCCTGAGAGCTATAATCAGTGATGGTGGAACCCATTTTTGCAATAGAGCGTTCGCACGTCTGTTGGAAAAGTATGGAGTTCGCCACAAAGCAGCCACACCGTACCACCCACAGACAAGCGGGCAAGTTAAAGTGTCCAATAGAGAAATTAAAAGTGTCCTGACAAAGACAATGAATGCAACAAGGACCGATTGGGCGAAGAAGCTGGATGATGCATTATGGGCATACCGCACAACATTCAAAACTCCAATTGGTATGTCACTGTACAAGTTGGTGTTTGGAAATGCATGCCACCTTCCGGTAGAGCTCGAACATAAAGCACTTTGGGCACTGCGGTAGCTGAATCTGGATATAGAGACCGCAGGCACCAACAGAGTCACTGAGTTATAAGAGCTCGAGGAATTCAGGTTCCATGCTTTTGAAAATGCCAGATTATACAAAGAAAAGATGAAAATGATCCATGATAAGCACATCTTAGATCGGAACTTCAAGCCCGGAGATCTAGTGTTGTTATACAACTCGAGATTGAGGTTATTTCCGGGTAAGTTGAAGTCCAGATGGTCAGGACCCTTGAGAGTGGTGCAAGTGTTCTCAAGCGGAGCTGTGGATATTGAATCCGAAGATGGGACAAACAAGTTCACGGTAAATGGGCAAAGATTGAAACATTACCTTGGAATGGTCGAAGAGAAATGGGATAGAGTAGTAATAACTTTGGAAGAGCCCCAGTACACGAATGAGGAGTGATAATGAAAGCATGCGTCGTGCCGCGATGTTAAATCAGGCGCTTCCTAGGAGGCAACCCATGGTTTGTTGTAAATCGTCGTGCCGTTAACTTAGGCGCTTTTTGGGAGGCAACCCATTATTTTTCTTAATTTGTTTGTTGTAATTGATTTTGAACGACTTTGACCGACCTACTAGTGTGCAGGGCAAAGATCACGTGCATCGGAAGGATTCAGGGGTCGAAATTAACCCAAGACTAGGTAAACAAATGAGGCAAACACAAAAATTGGCTGGAGACAGAGATCCGTGGCCGCGGATTTAGGCCTGTGTTCTGCCCCCCGTCCGCGGCTGCTGATTTTTGGACCCCCTCTGCTCAGAATCCGCGACCGCGGAAGCCCAGGATTGTCCAGGTAAGTTTTTTTATTTTAATCCCCCACCCCCTTCTTTTCCTTAACCCAAACCCCTCATCCCCACTTCCCCCCCCCCACTTCTCTTCTTCCCTCCCTAACTTCAACACCCCAAACCCTTCACTCCCCACCACTTCTCTTCTGCCCTCCCTAACCTCAAGAACCCAAACCCTTCCTTTCCCCCATATTTTCCTTTTAACATAAGACTCTTCTCCTTCCTTCTCTTCTCCACTCAACCGATCTCCAACCTCCGTTATTCTCAAGATCTCCAAGCAAGTACATGATTTTATTCCTCTTTCTTAGTATTTTTGTTTTAATTTTATTTTCCTTTTCTGTATAGGGTAGTAAAATCATAGGTACTTTTGTTTGGAATTTGGATTGTGGTTTATATGTGGTATATGGAGGCTATTTGAAGTGATTGATTTGTAGGAAGCCATTGTTGGGTTTGATTGGGTCTTTGGGTGACTTGGGGGTACATATGCACACTACCTGTTTGTTGATTTGCCTTAATGAGTGTTGAAGATAAATTGTGACCAATTGTACGAGTGAAGTCTGAGTAACCGCCATCGGGACACATATTCCTCTACCCACTGATAGTAGTATTTATTTTGTAGGTAAAATGCAACCCTCAAGGAAGATACGCACTACCGGGGCCTCATCAAGTGGTCATGGAGGCTCATCTCGGGGACGGGCACAGACCAGTGAAGCTCAGTTTGATCGTACCAGCTTTGTCTCCAGAGCTGCCAAGACCGTTTCAGTTTGAAGGCCACTAAAAAACCTGTACCGGAAAGGGGTATTGACAGGGCGTCCCTCCAGGATGAATGCCCTAATATGTATCGGGGGTTGATCAGGCACAAATTGGACATCTTTTTCGAAGAGCCGGAGGAGGGTAACTTGATGCTTGTTCGGGAGTTCTATGCTAACTGCCCCGAACATAAGGATAGAATATGCACTGTGCGACACACGAGGGTGGATTCCTCGTTAGAAGCCATCAGGAGAGTGTATCGATTGCCTGAATTCAATGGGGAGGAGGATTTCTATGATACTTACAGGAGAGAACCCATCACATGGAACAAGATTTTTTAGAACTATCTGTGCACCAGACAAAGAGGTAGTGTGGGTTGTGCCGGGATCGAAGCTATACTCTTCCTCACTCACTTTTGAAGGAAAATACTGGTTGTACATCATCAACAGTCGCTTACTGCCGCCCCAAAACACCACAGAGGTAAATGGTCCAAGAGCAGCCTTGATATGGTGCTTCGTGAATGGCCATGACTTCGATGTGGCCGAGGTTCTTCAGTTTGAGATGTTCGTCCGTTCAACACAGAAGAGGTATGGGTTCTTTTTCCCCTCTCCGATCACTAGATTGTGCCGGGCAGCAAGGGTGACTGAGTACCCAAATGCGGATGGCATGGTAAAGAAAGAAGCAAAGTTCCGGGCAGACAAAGTGACCATCGGGAAAGACCCGGTGGCACCAGGAGCAGCTCATAGTGATGATTCTAATGCGTCGAAAGAGGGCGATGAAGGGCGGGTTTTGTTTGAACCGGGTGTAGTTAGCTTTTTATTTTTTTTAGTTAGGAACTTATGGGCTATGGGCAGAATTAAAATAGGAACCCTTGTTTGATTTCGTAATGCCTTGAATATAGCGATTACTTTAGTGTGACGCTTAGGCTCATTTGTTGACTCTTGTAAGAAGGCCTTAAAATGTATATTCTTAATTTGGCTGAAATACCCTGATCTGAGTGTTTGATGATCTAATCTGGAATGAATCATATGCCATGTGTATGGGAGGCTTGTTATATTCTGTGCACGACATTTAACACCTAGAACTTGCCCTGTGTGTCTGCAAAGCAAAATGGGTAGTCTTGTTTAGTCTGGAAAGTGATATAGGCATTTCTTTGTTGAACCATATATATACATACTCCACCCACCTATTTGCTATGTACCATAGTTAACCCTGTTGAGCTTGTAATCCTGTTTCCTTGGCAACCACATTACAAGCCCTATCCCTTGTTTGAATTGACTATCTTTTTGAATCCTTTACCTCTCGTAAGCACTGAAAATACTATGAATTTATAAAGGATAAAGTGTGGGGTAGTTTATGGAGCTTTTGAGTGGAACTAGGAAATAAGGAGAAAGGTAAATCTTGTTGGAAAAGGCCACTTGAAAAAAAAAGAAGAAGAGAAGAACATTGTTAATACTATATGATGTTGATTGGTAATAAATCTTTGGTGGCTTTTAAGGTGATTGTGCTCAAAGAAGAAGTGTGGGGGTGGTATATGTGGTGTTAAAAAAAAATAAAAATATTGGTTTAACTTAGGTGTGGACTTGATTGTAAAATAAATGTATTAAAGTGCTTAGGGAGGTATAGTCATTATTATATATCCAAATATATCCTACCCAACCTATAACCAACATTATATCCAAATAAAGTCCTATTTGATCCTAGACTGAGTGAGCTCAATTAGTAGAGTCGTACACTACGAGCAAGCCTATAGTGCATTTTCTGTGGCACAAGAATGTCATTTCTGAGGGTTCTGTTCCTTTTAAAGTTTCTCAGTGTGTGTGAATTTTACTGATTATGAAATGAGTCTCTTTTGTTGTGAGCATGCACTTGATTCATGAAGGAGAGGTAAGTCTGGACCTTTGATATAGAGTAAGTAAGCCAGTTAGGAACATTGCGTGGCTAGAGGGAGTCAACTCTTGAGGTGTAAATGTTGCACTAATGTACTCAATTTATGTGAAATATTCTTGGTGTGACGAGTAGGGAAGTCGCTCAGTAAAATTAAGCCTCTTAGAGTGTGGTTTGATTGTTCGGGGAAGAGCAATGGTTTAAGTGTGGGGTGTTGATAGTAGGCTATATTCATGCAATTTCGAAACTATTTACACTCTAATTTAGCCGCACTTTATTGATATTTGAATGCTAAAAGATAACAAAATGCTCTAATTAAGAATTTGATGCTTTGCAGGAGCTACTCCGAGCTAGGAGGGAGCTAACGAGTATTTTGGAGTCAACATGGAATGTGAAAGGGCAATCGAAGGTTAGCCAGGTCGAAAAGGAGCAAGAAAAGCAAGCAAAACGACCCCTCCAGGTGCGTGGCTACGGAGTGGGCCGCGAACTCAAGGCAGTGAGGCAGTCCAAATCCGAGGCCGGATCCGCGGTCGAATCCGCAGTCGCGGACGGGCGGACGAAAGCTAAACACGCAGGGTTAATTATGTAATTTTCTAGGCGACTAACCTAAACCTATATGAAACCTAAACTTGCCCAGAAGTGGGAGAGAGCTGTTTTTAGAAGATTTTAGAGGCAAGAACGAGGGGGAGAAGACGGCAAAATTCCTAAGAGTTTTCATCTTCTTCTTGATACTTCTATTTGTTGATTATGAATTATTTTAGTGATTTATTTTCCATTAGCATGAGTAGCTAAATCTGTTATCTAGGGTTGATGTAACCAATTATTGGATGAAGTCTTGACTCTATTTTGTTATAATTGAGCCGTGTTTGTTCTATGATTGTTCAATTACCTATTGTATTGTGGTTAATTGAAAGGGCCCTCGATTAATTGTGTCTATTCACCTTGTGTTGCTTGAAAAAGAACACTTGGTTAGATTGTTGTTGAACAACACCACTTTTGGGGAAGTTAAGAGATTAATTACTTGAATTTAAAAGTGGCGTTAGAAATAACGAAGGTTTGGTGGGATGATTCTGAGTTGCATAAATTGTTAACTAGAGTAGTTCGAAAGAATGCTTCTAGTAAATTATCGTAATTGATCGAAAGGTAATTACGGTAGCACGAAACTCATAATCCTCATAGAGTATTACAGCGAGATTATAGCTAAAGAGTTGAGAATTAATCCGGCAATTGGGGAAATCAATAGCCCTATATCCTTTTACTCTTGAATTCAATTTTAGTCTTGATTAGTGCTAATTTTATTGTCATTTTTCCTTGGCTAAATAAATTCCACTGATTATTCATAAAACTATTGCATCTGAAAGTTGTCTGAGCTTATCATTAGCATTATTTAAGGTTGTAGTAAATAGGTTAGTTCCCTATGGGATTCGACTCCGGACTTGAACCAGGTTATATTTACAGCGACCACTTAGTCCTTCTTACAAGGTATAGTTGGGTATGATCACGTGTCTATGAAAAATAGTTTTGATGAGATCATAGGGAAGCACCAAACATAAATGTCTTGTATGACAGTGGTGAGAGCATAAAAATCTGAAAGTCAGGTGGAAAACCTGGTTAGGTCTTAAATGGTGATCCAGATATTGTAATAAATTTGAGAAACTTCATAAAATGCTATATCGTACTGTCACCTTCCTACATAACAAAAGAGAGGATGGAGGAAAAAATTACAGCAATTTGGGAACTTTGATGTTTCATGTATATTGAGATCTTATTGAGCTTTGTGCTTGGACATCGGTTAAGAAAACCATTCTAAGGACCTCTCACTAATAATTTAAGTTGAGATACCATGACTGAAATAAACGAGATCACTAATAACTCTCAGGACCTCTCATTGTGGCTTGCGCATCGCACTCTATGTTACATGGAATGTCCCAGGTGTAGCAGAAAGGAGAAGAGGTCAGCGAGGCCCCTCGCACGAGAAAGCTAAAAAATCTAGAAGTGGGCACGCGTACCTCGCAATGGGAGCTCCCCTCCTAGGCACCTGAGCGTATAAATATACATTAGCTAGGAGAGAAAAACAAAGGGAATTTTACAGGGAATGTACAAAAAAAGACACTATTTATCAACTACTAGTCATTTTAGTCATGCTACCGAAAATATCCAAAAATTACCAATGATATATAACATAAAAAAAAAAAAAAAGAAGATTTTTTTTCAATGGGCACTGTTGGGGTAATTTGACGAAGTTTGAAGGCGAGTTAGACTAGTTTGTAGTCAAAATTCATTATCAATGATATAAAATATTAAAAGAATTAGGCAAAAAGGGATTTTTTTCCAAGGGGTATGGTTGGAATTCGTTGAAAATATATAGATGAGGCAATAAACACAATTTGAGCAAGATTGGAGGTGATTTGGACTGTATCAAAGTTCGGAGATAAAATCGAGTTTAAAAATCTTCTGCGACACATATATCAAACATGTATCATGCATGTATCTCATATACGCGTATACATGGATATACATGTGATACACATTTGATACATATATGATACATATGTGATACACAAATGATACACATATCATCTTTTTTCATGTTCATCTTCTACTTCGAATTTTCAATTCAAACCACCTCAAAACTCTACCAAATCATCAAAAACTGAGATTCAAACTTCTTAAGATGTACCCAATCTATTCCAATAATACCCACACAAAAAAATAAAAAATTGACCTTTTTTAGCTACAAATAGCTAATTGGCTAATATTGGTGGTATTTGGTTAATATTGATAATATTTTGTAAATTGGCCAATTTTTATAATAACTTACTTATGAGAGGACATAAATGGTAATTTTCCAAAAAAAATTAAATTTTGAGCTAGGGCTTATTCTCTCTCCTTTATCTGAACCAAGGCTTCTCTCGGTCAATCACTGTAAGTTGTAAATATATTTTTGAGTTAATTACTATACCTAAATATTAGTATTAACAAAATTAATTTTAAAATCTTTGGATTTTGCTTGAATTTTCAAGTTGGCAAAGAACATCAAATAAACTGATATTTAAGATTTTTTCATTAGAGGTTATTCTACTACTCCAAATGTCATGACCTAATTTCGGTGTAGCTGTGAATGACACCCAATGTCGTCAACAAGCCTTGAATAAATCAGACATCATTCTATTGATTTCATGCATGATACATTTAAAATAAATCATCAAAAAATCAAAACATTTCCATAAACATAGTTTCTACTATATCATTAGACATATGCTGAGTCAAAAAGATTTAATACATAACCCAAAAAAAGAATAACGTCTCATCCACGTAGCTAGACCTCTAATAGTATGTATGTCACCACTAAATTTGCCCAAGTCGTGATTGGCACCCAAGATCTCGATCGAGCGAACGAAAACACCAAAGAGCACAATCACTTTTTAAAATAGATAAAATAATATAAACAATGGAATAATATAGATAAATAAATTCATAAATCCGATACAATGCGAAAGAAACCAAAATAATTTTAAGACCTGGTATAAACTAATCAGGAGCATCTAAAAAGAAAAAATACAATATCTGCCCAAAAAACTGATACGTAAGTTGTCTAAATAGAACATAAATAGAATAAAAACATCAAGCCACTGCGAACGAGGTTGGCAACTCAACGTTGAGTCTAAAGTCAATGTTGAAAGCTCACTCACGCACTCCACTGGTATCCGGATCACTATCTGCACATAGAGTGTAGGAAAATTGAATGAATACGGGAGTAATCAGTGAGTATCATTGATCGTTAATGACAAAGTAGTGGTGAGATGTCACGATCCAAAATCCCATCAAGGTCGTGATGATGTCTAACCTAACATGCTAGATGAACCAATAAGCATAAAAATTCACAACATGATAATGTAAAGAATATTTGTTTACCCTAAAAAATGGATAACAATTAAATTTGTAAGTGGTTTTAAGGATACGCGGATTAATTCAATACAAACGATAAATTGCGTTAGATTAAACAGATAGATGACGTAATAAATTGTCAAACCACTTAAGGGGGGAGGTTCCGGAATCAATAACAGCCTTAATGAAATATCTGCCCTCGATCCCGAACTCACAATAAGTGAGCACTGATGAACAACAGTGAAAACTTTGAATAACAAAGAAAATAATAGTATATAACCTTGATATGCGTGTTACAGTGTCCTTAATGAATAATCAGACCTCCCTTTATATAGTAGGGGAGTTCTACTCTAAATATAATTCCATAAAAGGTAAAAATCTTTCGTTTAACTAATCACCGGATTACTGCCGATACGTGCCAAGATCCACGTCGTGATATCCGGCTAGTCACGGATATCACGGCCTATTGTTGGTCGTGTTCGATTGCCTGGTAGTGCTCTCCAATGCCTTTGGTATTCAAATCGAAACCGGGGTCATGACCCCGATACTCCCGAATTCGGGCGCTTTGCCCGGATCTCAGCTCGAGGGGATCCTTGCCTCGATTCCGGTCCCTTGTCATCACGCCTCTTGCTCCATTCACCTTATTTGAAATCGAGACGTCCCATTGGCCCGGTTTCACCTGTATACAGATAGTCCCTTCGTTTCTCGGAGGGTAATTTACGGAAACGACGAGAAACGACATGAGCCCTTCGATTCCTTCTCCAATACGCCATGAGAGAAACGACAAAGAACCCGAAACGTCCCGTCAGTCGCGTCATAATGACTTCAAATGCGTGTCAGCTATCGGCAGGCAGTCCCTGGATGCGAAACGATGCAAAGCCTCTATAAATACTCCCTCCTTCGTTCATTTTTAACTTTTGGCCAAACTTCTACCTTCGAACCTTCAGGATACCACTACCTTTCTTTATATTCCAACATTTTTACCTTCGTTCTTCAAGATTTTTCAACAAGTTGCAAGCTTTTATTTATCTTCTACCCAAGCCATCGTGCTTGATTTTCCATCAAGCTTTTGCCCTTCATTTCCCAATCTTCCTTCACATTTTCAAACTTTTTTCCAGATATCAATGACGAAGACTTCCAAGACTGTTCACGGATATCCGGCTGAGATATGTGCCAGATATCCATATAACCAATCACCGGATTTCTGTTGATACGTGCCGAGATCTATGCCGTGATATCTGGCTGGTCACAGATATCACGACCTATTGTTGGTCGTGCTCGATTGCTTGGTAGTGCTTTTTGATGCCTTTTGGATTCGAATCGAACCCGGGGTAATGGCCCCGATACTCCCGGGTTCGGGAGCTTTTCCCGGATCTCAGCTCGAGGGGATCCTTGCCTCGATTCCTGTCCCTTGTCATCATGCCTCTTTCTCCATTCACCTTATTGGAAACTGAGGTATCCCATTGGCCCAGTTTCACCCGTATACAGATAGTGTCCTCGTTTCTCGGAGGGTAAGTTTACGGAAATGACAAGAAACGACATGAGCCTTTCGATTCCTTCTTCAATATGCCGTGATAGAAATGACAAAGAACCCGAAACGTCCTGTCAGTCGCATCATAATGACTTCGAACGCGTGTCGACCATCGACAGGCAAACCCTGGATGCGAAATGACGCAAAGCCTCTATAAATGCTCCATCCTTCGTTCATTTTTTACTTTTGGCCAAACTTCTACATTCGAACCTTCAGGATACCACTGCCTTTCTTCATATTCCAACATTTTTACCTTCGTTCTTCAAGACTTTTCAACAAGTTGCAAGCTTTTATTTATCTTCTACCCAAGCCATCGTGCTTGATTTTCCATCAAGCTTTTACCTTTCATCTCCCAATCTTCCTTCACACTTTCAAATATTTTTCTAGATATCAATGGCGAAGACTTCCAAGACTGTTACCCAAAAAGGTGCTTCTTTTTCTTCACGACTGACCATCGAAGTCGAGGAGACCACTCCCGACGTAGTTTTTCTTGAGAGACCCGCTCTGGGCGTGGCTGCTGATGAACCGGCAGCCGAGCCTCCCTTGAAAATGTTTGTCCCCGGGGGGTATTCAGTCGCGGACGACTTTTAGGTCGAAAAGCCCTCATCGGTACAAGGTCGTTGCGAGGCGGTATCGAGGTACATTTGCTCCATCACCGAGGCCGTCCTTCCTGTGGTTTGAAAGGACTGTGGCTGGGTGGGTAAGGACATAGTAATCCCCTGGCCCAACGACAACATTATTACCCATGCAGAGGGGTATTTGAGTGTTTAAACTTACCCCTTCACACTGGGACCGGTGGACCCGGTCATACTGGACTTATGTAGGAGGTATGACATATGCCTCGGTTAGATCCATCCGTCACTATAGAGGATCATAATAATCCTACGATTGTTTGTGAACAAAGTCGACTCCTGTTTGTTCAACATCGATCATGTACTCTGCATGTACAGTCCTCGAATCTTCCGGGGGAGGGGGGACTGATAAAGCTCGTACACCGGGCTAGCAAAGTCCCATTTTCGAGCATTGGTGAGGACCGGGGCTGGCATGGACGTTTTGTCCAGGTGAGGACCACAGACCTGATCCCTACCGAAGTTAGGCCATTCCCTGAGAAGTGAAATCTATAACGTAAGTACACTTTCATTTAGATGTCGTTTTTACGTTTTAATTCCCTTTTCCTCATCGGTATTTATGGTGATGCACCCCTTACTCGAGTCCCAAACGCCATTCATCGGCTCAAGGAGTGGATCGAGGGAATTTGCTCATAGATGCCTTACTCTGAGTGCTCGTGACACAAACTCTCAAAGGGCCACTGGGAGGCCCGTTCCCACGGTAAGATTTCTTTCCCGAATAAGTAACAGTAGGCCCCCCATTTCAACATCATGTTCTCATTCCCTCTTTTTTTTGCACATTTGCCTAAGACCTTTGAGCTTACGCCTTAAGTAGGGGGAGAGGACCTGTCAGTTGATCCCTCCGCTTCGGGACAACTCGGGGCTACAGCAGGAGAGAAGAAGAGAGAGAGAGGGCTCCAAGTTCCCCGATCTCAAAGAAGAAAAAACCGAGGAGACGGTTAGTCCGCAAGTCGAAGGAGAGCTCCAGCTCCCGAGAGCCCGACTCATACTCGCTTTTTCGGCTCTGGGATGAGCCCGAGGAAAACGATATTTTGTGGACCGCGAGCTATCTTTCCCCGAAGAGCAGGCGGCAGTCAAGGGGAAAACAATAGAGACTAACACCCCCAGGTTCAGGAGGATGGTGCAGAGGTGGGGGCCGAGATCTCTTGAGATACCGGTTCTGCTCCACTTGATGTCATAGAAATTTTGGGGTCGCCTTCATTCACAGAGTCTATGTTTGACAAAGCCTGAGCGATGAAGGAGCGATCCAACGAAGGGGCCCATGGTACGGATGATCCCCTCCATTCCATTTTTGAAGGTATGAACTCTACTACTCTGGAAGACTTCTCCGGGTTGGGTTATTTAGAGGTGCCAAGGAAAGGCTCATCCTCGGAGGTCGGCGGGCCAAACGCGAGCCTAAAATTAATCAACCGGTTCCCCACCCCGAGCATGGACCCCGGCCGTAAACGGTCATTTATCATCACTATCCCAGAGGATGCCCGGGTTCTTTCCGCCCCCGTTGGAGTAGCTAGCTACCTCCGGTGCCTGGTAACCGAAGAAGTCAGGGCGAAGAGTAATGAGGTGGATGCATCGTGCTTGTTCAACGAAGCGCAACAGACGCTAAACTGGGTAAGGCGTCATTACACTTTTCCATCTTCAGACTGAGTTTTGATCTCTCTTATGCCTATTGTCTTTTATATTTTTACAGGCCTCGGTACTTCATCATGAGACTTTTCTCCGGTACCGGGCTAAGGTTAACCAGCTCGGGGCCGAGGTCAAGGAGCTTATTGAGAAGAGGGACATGTATAAGATTCTCAACGAGCAACACAAAGAAGCAGTCATGAGTCTCCAGGCTGAGTTGGATGCAGCTCAAAAGGAACATGCTGACCTGATGGAACAGGTAAATATCTTTGAAGTTAGTAATGACAAGTTAGACGTGGCAACTAACGGCCAAAACTCACAGGTACAACAGAAGGTTGACAGGATCGACCAACTCCGAGCTGAGATGAACGAGGGTGGAAAGGAAAAATGGAAAGGAAAAATGGATCGATTGGCCTCAGAGAAGGAAACAGCACAAGGGCAGCTGGAGGAAGTGGAGTTTCAACTCCGAGTGGTGAGAGAAAAGGCCGACGCATGGGCTCAACAAATTGAAGACCTCAAATCTCAGCTAATCTCGGCCACTCCTGAACGGGATACTCTTGGCAAGGAGCTCGAGACAGCGAGGTCCATGTCAAAAACAACCAAGGGTGATGCTGAGGAGATGGTGGCCTAGTACAGGGCTAATGTCGAGGCAGCCCAGGACCGCCTGAAAGTCACTATTGAGTACGTAAAGTGGTAGCCCCGAAGGGAAACTCTCGAGGACATCCACGCCCGGGGTTTCGACCTATCAGCCGAGATTGAAGATGCGAAAGGGCTCGAGGTCGAGGCCAAGAAGCTGGCTGACCCCTATGTTTAAGAGGGCTCTGAGGGCTTCGATGAACCCGAGGATGAAGAAGACCCTGACGGCCCTGGTGACAAGGTAGGTTACGGTGAAGATCGGGCTTAGGCGCCTTAGGGATTTTTTTTGTTTTTGGATCTTGTTCATTTTGTTGAGGCCGTTGTCATTGGCCTTTGTAAAGACTTTTATTGGAATGTATATAAGGCTATTTTTCCTTTGGAAATTTTCGAATTCGTTTCTTTTGGTTTCCTCTTTATGGTTGCAAAGATTTCAAATGCCTTAGCACGGAATAAAACGTAGTACTAAGGTCTTGTTCGGAGGTTCAAACAAGACTCGTGGGGGCTTGGTATGACCGGAAGCTTTCCCTGAAGTGCTTGTTTAGATGTTTTTAGATAATAATTTTGCCAAGGGTATCCTTTGAACCGGTTTGAAATTTTTGAAGGCCTTATGTATTGATTACGGGTTTCGGACGTCTCCGAGCCGTTTCTAGGTTGGCCGTAGCCTTTTAAGTTTAGGTATTGCATAATAGGCTTTGTACCTTTGGGCTTTGATAGCCTGAGCAGTCCGAACTTGCCCTGGAAGACAGTCCCCAAGCGGGGGTGACCGTAGCCTTTTAGGTTTAGGAACTGCATAATAGGCTTCTGTGCCTCGAGTTTCGATAGCCCGAGCCATCCGAGTTTTCCTTGGATGAAAGTCCCCGAGTGAGGGTGATCTCTTGGATCCAGATAGAGGCATCCCTTGGGCTCGATATCCTTTAAGGAACAAAATGTAATAGTTTTAAGGGACAAAATATTTATCAGCAAGGTGGAAACTTTCTTTCATTTATGTGTGCAATATACAAGATTGTAATGTTTACAAGCTTTGTGTTATGGCTTAAGTGGTCTATGTGGACACGATTAATTTGACCATTTGGCCCTTACAATGAATTCTATCTACCGAGCCCAAACTGTTCACGCACAAAGTTTTCTTCCTTGCTAAAATTATTATCCGAGGGTAATGGCCCCCAGTATTCGAGGTCAATCATCGAGAGGGCTCGGATACTGTTGATGTGACCCTCGATTCCGGTTCATAACCGATATTCAATTCTAAGTTAGCACGATCTATTGTTGCCTCATTAAAAACCTTGCCGGAAAACCTATTTGGGACAAAACCGGTTCAAGGGAAAAAAAGTGCAATACGTGCTTTCAGGCTTAATATCTGCATCATTCTTTGGCTGTTGCCTGCAAGTGTTAGTCCAATTCGCAACATATGTAAAGAAAAGAATGAAAGGGGTCGTACCTTAGCAGTAGTATCATTTTAAGTGAGTTACATTTCAGTTGTTCGGTAGTCGCTCACTGTTCCCTGCTTTGAGTTTGTATGATCCTTTGCCGGTAATCTCGATAATTCGATATGGACCTTCCCAATTCGGTCCCAGGTTCCCTTCATTCGGGTTCAGGGTGTTCAGTGTCACCTTTATTAACACCAAGTCCTCGATTGTGAAGTGCCGGAGGTTGAATCTCCGGTTGTATTACTTTTCGATCCGTTGTTTTTGGGCGGCCAACCGAATGAGGGCAGCCTCACGCCTCTCGTCCAATGGTTCCAGGCTCAGGCTCTTGGCCTCACCGTTTGACTCTTCGATCATATACCGGAACCTAAAATTGGGTTCTCCTACTTTGACCGGTATTAGCGCTTCGGCACCGTAGACCAACAAGAATGGGGTGGCCCCGGTACTAGATTTTGAGGTCGTACGGTATGCCCACAAGACTTCAGACAAAATTTCCTACCATTTTCCTTGGCGTCGGTCAATCTCTTTTTAAGGTTTTGGAGTATGGTCTTGTTTGTAGACTCTGCCTTCCCGTTCCCATTAGGGTGATAGGGTGTTGATAGGATCCTTTTGATCTTATGGTCATCGAAAAATTTGCTCACCTTACTGCCGATGAACTGCTTCCCGTTGTCACATACGATCTCGGTCGGCATTCTGAACCGGCATATTATGTGGTCCCAAATAAAATCAATAACTTCTTTCTCTCTAACTTTCTCAAATGCCTGGGCTTCAACCCATTTAGAAAAATAGTCAGTCATAAATAATATAAATTGAGCCTTACTGGGTGCCCATGGCAGGGGAGCGACGATGTCCATCCCCCATTTCATGAATGGCCAAGGTGACAAGACCAAATACAGTAGCTCCCCAGGCTGGTGGATTATCGGTGCGTGCCTCTGACATCCGTCGCATTTTTGTACGAACTCCTTCGCATCTTTCTCCATGTCGATCTAGTAGTAGATGACTCTGATTATCTTACTAACCAGTGATTCGGCACCAGAATGGTTCCCCCAGGTGCCTTCGTGAATATCCCTCAAGACACATTCGGTATCTCCCGGTCCCAGAGATATGGCGAGTGGGCCATCGAACGTTCTTCTGAATAGGGTGTTATCTTCGGACAAGCTGAACCTAGCCTCCTTCGTGCGTAGAGCTCTCAATTCTATAGGGTCCGAGGGCAGCTTCCCGATCTTTAGGTAATCTATATACTTATTTCTCCAGTCCCAGGTTAAGCTTGTCGAGTTTATCTCGGCGTGGCCTTCTTCCACTACCGATTTCATGAGTTGTACGACTGTTCCCGAGCTGAATTCATCATCATACAATCCCAAGTTAGCTAGAGCATCGGCTTCGCTGTTTTGATCCCGAGGTACATGTTGTAGGGTCCATTCCTTGAATCGATGTAGTGTTACCTGTAGTTTATCCAAGTATCTTCGCATTCGTTCCTCTTTTACTTCGAAAGTCCCATTGACTTGATTCACCACGATGAGGGAATCACACTTAGCTTCGATCACCTCGGACCCCAGGCTTTTAGCCTATTCGAGATCTGCAATCATGGCCTCATACTCGGCCTCATTGTTAGTCCATTTTATAGTTCTAATAGATTTTCTAACTACATTACCCGTCGGTGGCTTTAACACGATGCCAAGTCCGAACCCTTTTGCATTCGAGGCACTATCCGTAAAGAGGGTCCAGATCCGCGAGAAAGTCCCCGAGTTCAACATCAATTCCTTTTCGACATCGGGTATTAGGGCCGGTGTGAAGTCTGCCACAAAGTCTGTTAAAATTTGGGATATGATGGTGGTTCGGGGTCGATATTCGATATCGTACCTGCTGATTTCCACGGACCATTTGGCCAATCATCCCGAGAGGTTTATGCATTATGTTTCTCAACGGGTAAGTAGTCATGACACAGATGGGATGGCATTCAAAATACGACTTTAACTTCCTAGAGGCACTTAGCAAAGCGAGCGCCAATTTTCCATGTGAGGATACCTAGTTTCGGCCTCGCCTAGAGTCCTGCTAACAAAATAGATAGGAAATTGCGTACCTTCCTCTTCCCGGACCAGGACACCACTTATCTCTATCTCGGATATCGCTAAGTACAGGTACACTTGCTCATCTGCCTTCAGAGTATGAAGCAAAGGCGGGCTCGAAAGGTACCGCTTGAGTTATTCCAATGCTTGTTATCACTCCAGAGTCCATGAGATGTTATTCTTTTTCTTCAGTAATGAGATGAACCGATGGCTCTTGTCGGAGGACCTCGAAATGAATCGACCCAAGGAGGCTATGCACCCGGTTAGCCTTTGAACAGCCTTGACATTATCCACGACAGTGATGTGCTTCATGGCCTTGATCTTATCGGGGTTGATCTCAATTTTTCGGTTGGACACCATAAATCCGAGGAATTTACCGGACCCGACTCCGAATGCGCATTTCTTCGGGTTCACCTTCATATTATATTTCTTCAATATGTTGAAGGTTTCTTGCAAATGTTTCAAATGGTCCTCTGCTTGCAGGGACTTAATTAACATGTTGTTAATGTAAACCTCCATTGATTTTCCTATATGCTCCCCGGACATCCGATTTACTAGGCATTGGTAAGTGAAACCGACGTGTTTAAATCCGAATGGAATTACGTTATAACAATAGGTGCCATATTTAGTGATGAAGGAAGTTTTTCCCTAGTCGCCCGGGTCCATCTAGATTTGGTTGTACCCGGAATAGACATCGAGAAAGCTGAGGATCTCGTGGCTGGCCGTCGCATCGATCATGCGATCGATGTTAGGTAGAGGAAAAGAGTTCTTGGGGCATGCCTTGTTCCAGTCTTTGTAATCTACGCACACTATTAATTTATTTTCCCTTTTAGGGACTACTACTACATTTGCTAACCAATCCGGGTACTTAACTTCCCCAATGGAGCTTATTTTAAGGATTTTAGATACCTCGTCTTTGATGAATGAATGCTTGACTTCGGACTAAGGCCTCCTTTTTTGTTTGATCGGGTGAAACTTTAGATCCAGGCTTAGCTTGTGAGTAGTTATTTTCGGCGGGATCCCTGTCATGTCAAGGTGGGACCAGGCGAAACAAT
The DNA here is from genome assembly GCF_000390325.3 of Nicotiana tomentosiformis. Lineage (NCBI taxonomy): Eukaryota > Viridiplantae > Streptophyta > Magnoliopsida > Solanales > Solanaceae > Nicotiana > Nicotiana tomentosiformis. The sequence goes on from NC_090812.1 coordinate 138,207,708, forward strand.
TTATGTTAGTTATAAGGAATTCAATGAGCTTTGTCCTGAGCTCGGGACTTAACCCCGTGCCCAAGTATACCTTCCAATCGGGTAGGTGCTCGATCAATATGACTTGCTCCAGCTCCTCAATCATTGACTTATTCATATCGAAATCGTTAGAGGTTATGAAGGACCTGGGAACTCCGTAATCATCATCTTCGCCCGTCTCTGCTTTTTTGGATCGGTCAGGACCAATATCGGTGATTGCTATTTGGTTTCTTTCTTGGTGTCAAGAGTTCAGATATCGGGACCACCTCATTGATCGCGAACATCTCTTTTATGGCCGGTTGCTCTCCGTAAACTGTATTAATCCCCCCTAGAGTTGGGAATTTCAACACCTGGTGAAGTGTCGAGGGTACTGCCCTCATGTTGTGAATCCATGGCCTCCCGAATAGAGCATTGTATTTCATGTCTCCTTCGATCATGTAAAACTTTATTTCCTGAACGGTTCCGGCAGTGTTCACCGGTAGGGTTATCTCCCCTTTAGTGGTCTCACATGCCATGTTGAATCCGTTTTGAACTCGGACTGCAGGCACAATTTGGTCTGGTAGACCCAGCTGTTCTACGACCCTCGATCTGATGATATTGGCCGAGCTACCTGGATCTATTAACACACGCTTAACTCGAGATTTATTTATGAGTATAGATATTAAAGTGCATCATTGTGTGGTTGTACGATGCCTTCAGCATCCTCGTCGTTGAAAGATACGGTTCTTTCTGGCACGTAATCTCTAGTCCATTTTTCCCTTGTGATGGACACTTTGGTGCGCTTTAACTTCGGCCCATGGGGGACGTCGACCCCACCAATGATCATGTTAATGACGTGCTAAGGTTCCTCTTGCTTGATCTACTTATTGGAGTCCCTATTAGTGAAATGATGTTTGGCTCGATCGCTCAATAACTCTCGGAGGTGTCCGTTGTTGAATAACCGGGCTACTTCCTCTCTTAGTTGTCGGCAGTCTTCAGTTCTGTGGCTGTGAGTGCCATGATATTTACATATTAGGTTGGGGTCCCTTTGGGCAGGGTCAGACTGTAAAGGTCGAGGCCACTTGGTGTATTTGAAGTTGTACTCCGATAACCTCAGTGCTTTCTTAGGTCTGTCAAAACTGCTTTTGCTCATGAGTCCCCGATTATTTTTGACCTCGGTCGCTTCTTCTTTCGCTTCTCATAGAGTTTTGTCCAGACCCATTACCCATTCGATCTCCATTGTATGGTTAATACCGGTCTTTATTCGATATTGGTTCATGATCAATGTCTCTTTTGGATCTGTCACTAGCTCTGACGGGATAAACGGACCCGGAAAGGCCCCCGAGCTGACCATCTTCGACCTTGATTTTTGATTGGTACCGGTTATGGACGTCGGACCAAGTTACCGCCAGGTATTCTATCAGATTTTTCTTCAACTGCTATGAAGACAATGAGCTTCGAGTATTGAATCTTTGGGTGAAGGCCTGAATCGCCCAATCGTCCGCGATTGGAGGCAGGTCCATTCGTTCTATTTGAAATCGGGACATGAATTCCCTGAGCATCTCGTTATCTCTATGCTTCACTTTGAAAAGGTCTTACTTCCTAGTCTCGACCTTGATGGCCCCGACGTGAGCTTTCACAAAGGCGTATGCAAGCATAGAAAATGAGTCAATAGAATTAGGGGGTAAGTTGTGATACCATATCATATCTCCTTTTGACAAGGTCTCTCCGAACATTTTAAGTAGGACGGACTCGATCTCATTATCTTCCAAGTCTTTCCCCTTGATGGTGCACATGTAGGAGGTCACTTGTTCATTTGGATCAGTTATTCCTTTGTACTTAGGAATTTTGGGCATGCAGAACTTCTTTGGGATCTGTTTCAGAGCTGCATTCGGAGGGAAAGGTTTTTGAACAAACTTCTTAGAATCCAGGCCCTTCAATATCGGTGGTGCTCTTGGGATTTGGTCGACCCTGGAATTGTAGGTTTCTAGTCATTATCTTCGATGTTTTCGTTTCTCCCGATTCCACCTGTTTTGTCAGTTCCTCAAGCATCTTTATGATCTCGGGGTTGGTCCAGTTTCAGCTTCACTTGACCTTTCTAAGTTTGGTTCATTTCTATGAGTTCTTTCCCGAGATGGATCGGGCTTGACTCTGATGGGGAGCGCGACTTTGGTTCTGCAACTGGGCTATCGCTGCTTGCTGAGCCTGCAACATTTCAAAGATTACTCGCAAGTTGATCCCATCACCTTCGCCGCCGTGTGTATTTTGGGCCACCGATCGGACTCTCCCACGGATGCTATTCTCAGGATCGGTAGGCAAGTTTGCATTGATGGCCACATATGAGTTAGCGTCGATCGGGTCCATGGCTAGAACTCTGTAGGGGTCGACAGGGGGCACCTCGTTACTGGGTACCACATTTTTGTTCTCTCCATGGAGGCCAGAATCAGCATCCACGTTTAAAGAGGCAGATTGAGAGTTCGACATTCTAAATTTTGACCTGTAAGTAAAAGCTCAAATATGATGTGTTATGGAAAATATGATGTGTTATGATGTAAAATACGATGTGTTATGGAAATTTGTATCAAATTGACACTATTATCTTTAGCCCCACAGTAGGCGCCAAACTGTTTACCCTAAAAAACGGATAACAATTAAATTTCTAAGTGGTTTTAACGATACACAAATTAATTCAATACAAACGATAAATTGCGTTAGATTAAACAGATATATGACATCATAAATTGTCAAACCGCTTGCTTGGGGGGGGGGAGGTTCCGGAATCAATAACAGCCTTAATGAAATATCTTCCCTCGATCCCGGACTCACCATAACTGAGCACTGATGAACAAAAGTGAGAACTTTAAATAATAGAGAAAATAATAGTATATTACCTTGATATACATGTCACAATATCCTTAATGAATAATCAGACCCCTCTTTAAATAGTAGGGGAGTCCTACTCTAAATATAATTTCATAAAAGGTAAAATTCTTCTGTTTAACCAATCACCGGATTCCTGCCGATACATGCCGAGATCCACGCCGTGATGTCCGGCTAGTCACGGATATCACAGCCTATTGTTGGTCGTGCTCGATTGCCTGGTAGTGCTCTACGATGCCTTAGGGATTCGAATTGAACCCGGGGTCATGGCCCTGAACTCCCAAGTTTGGGCGATTTGCCCGGATCTAGGCTCGAGGGGATCCTTGCCTCGATTCCGGTCCCTTGTCATCACACCTCTTGCTCCATTTACCTTATTGTAAACTGAGGCATCCTATGGGCCCGGTTTCACCCGTATACAATATTCAACTGATGTAATATTGATAAAAGTAGGAATAAGTCTAAAATCAACATCTAGATGCGAAAAGTACTATATCAATCTCCAAATATAATAGTACAAAGTCATGAGCTATTAAGTAGAATACAACTGAGTCTCAAATATGAATGTACTGTCTGGAACAAGAAAATAGTAGAATAGAAAAGAAGGAAACTCTATAAGCTACGAATTTAAGCACAATGCCTCATAAGGAAGTCTCCAAAACTAGTTCCTAGCACCCCTAAGATCAATACCAAGATATGCATATAAAACAATATGCAGAAGTATGTATAAGAAATTGAGGAATAAGCAAAAAACAACGAATATAAATAATAATTTACACAATCAAGTCGAAACCCAACAAATTTGTGGCGAGATTTTTGACAAAGATACTCATTTTTCATGACATGTTCAGTTCATAAGCATGTACAAGAAATTGAGGAATAAGCAAAAAACAACAAATATAAATAATAATTTACGCAATCAAGAAGGAGATGAGAAGCATGCTTTTAGATAAAACTGATCAAAAGCACAAATCAAGGCACCGAATCTGCATAAGTCTAGAATGTCTATGCATAATCAAGACTCAAACTATATCTCAATTGACACCTTCCCAGTTCCCAACGCCTTCACCTTCCCTCTGTCTAATATCATCGCGCACACACAATCCAATATATAATGGGTTATGTGACTCAAAAGAGATGAATCCAAATTCATGTGCCTGAGAATCATAGCTCCATAATCAATCATCAATATCTCAGAATCAGTCATCAAACCGCACGAATTGTTCCATCGTGCCAACCTCAGTCTATATAAGAAATTATATGCAGGGATGTATGCCTATGTACAAGAAATAAGCATGTATGCATATGGATAGAGAGAATGTAAGACTGCCATTGGTTAGACCATGGCAGACATACAGGGTATCAGCCCAGCCTTTTGCATGCACAAGATTCTTTTGGAAGAGGGGCACAAACCTTCCAGGGAACATCAACGACATCTGAACCCAAATATGAAGGAAGTAGTAAAGAAGGAAGTGATCAAGTGGCTGGATGCGAGTATCATCTTCCCCATCTCTAATAGCCACTGGGTCAGTCCTGTCCAATGTGTGCCAAAAAAGGGAGGAATGACGGTCATACAAAATGAGAATAACGAGTTGATCTCGACTCGTACAGTCACGGGGTGGCAGATTTGCATGGACTATCGGAAACTGAACACAGCCACTTGAAAGGACCATTTCCCATTGCCTTTCATTGACGATGTTGGACAGGTTAGCTGGGCGGTCCCACTTTTGTTTCTTGGATGGATATTCGGGGTATAACCAGATCTCAATAGCCCCGGAAGACAGAGAGAAAACATCCTTCACTTGTCCATATGCATCTTTGCCTTTCGGAGAATGCCCTTTGGACTTTGCAATGCACCGGCTACATTCCAGCGGTGCATGTTAGCCATTTTCACTGACATCGTGGAGGATATTATGGAGGTGTTTATGGATGATTTCTCCGTGGTGGGGGATTCATTCGAAGATTGTCTTCACAATTTAAGAAGAATGCTCAAAAGATGTGTGGAGACAAATTTGGTGCTGAATTAGGAAAAATGCTATTTTATGGTACAAAAAGGAATAGTTTTGGGGCATCGAGTGTCTAGTAAGGGAATTGAGGTCGACCATGCTAAAGTTGATGTGATTGAGAAATTTCCACCGCCCACTTCGGTCAAGGCAGTGAGAAGTTTCCTTGGGCACGTCGGGTTCTACAGGCGATTCATAAAAGATTTTTCCAAAATTGCTAAGCCTTTATGTAAACTTCTTGAAATGGATCAGCCCTTTGTGTTTTCTAATGATTGCAGGTTGGCATTTGAGGAGCTGAAGAAGAGACTGATAACAACACCCATCATTGTTGCACCCAACTGGGAGCAACCATTTGAGCTCATGTGTGACGCCGGTGATTATGCTATAGGAGCAGTCTTGGGGCAGCGAAAAGACAAGATGATGCACCCGATTTACTATGCAAGCAGGATGCTCAGCGGTGCACAACTCAATTACACTGTAACGGAAAAGGAAATGCTGGCTATAGTGTTTTCCTTCAACAAATTTAGGTCGTACTTAATTGGTTCAAAAGTTATTTTTTATACTGACCATGCAACAATTAGGTACTTGATAGCAAAGAAGGAGTCAAAGCCACGCTTGATTCGCTGGGTTCTTTTGCTACAAGAATTCGATCTGGAAATTCGTGACAGAAAGGGGACAGACAATTAAGTGACAGACTACCTCTCAAGATAGGAAGGAGCTGAAAAGAGAATGGATGTTGAATACATAACAGAGACATTCCCGGATGAACAACTACTTGCTGTGACAATGGAGGAGATGCCCTGGTATGTTGATATTGCTAACTATTTAGCAAGCGGTATTGTACCTTATGAACTCTCCTCAATTCAAAAGAAAAAGTTCTTCCGCGAATGTAGAGCCTTTTATTGGGACGAACCTCTATTGTTTAAAATATGTGTAGATAACATGATCCGAAGGTGTATCCCCGAGAAAGATCAACCTTCTGTTTTGCAGGCTTGCCATGCTTCACCATATGGTGGACAATTTGGAGGAATTCGGACAACAACAAAAGTGTTGGAATTGGGATTGTATTGGCCTACTCTGTTCAAGGATGCCCATGCTTGGGTCAAAAGTTGTGATGAATGCCAAAGGACATGCTACATATCTCGCCGTCACGAGATGTCGATAACAACAATTCAAGAGGTGGAGGTTTTTGACATGTGGGGGATCGACTTTATAGGGCCGTTCGTCACCTCGTATGGTAACAAATATATATCGGTAGTGGTTGACTATGTCTCCAAGTGGGTCGAAGTAGTGGCTCTCCCAACCAATGATGCAAAAGGGGTAACAAGTTTCCTAAAGAAAAACATCTTCACACGTTTTGGCACCCTGAGAGCTATAATCAGTGATGGTGGAACCCATTTTTGCAATAGAGCGTTCGCACGTCTGTTGGAAAAGTATGGAGTTCGCCACAAAGCAGCCACACCATACCACCCACAGACAAGCGGGCAAGTTGAAGTGTCCAATAGAGAAATTAAAAGTGTCCTGACAAAGACAATGAATGCAACAAGGACCGATTGGGCGAAGAAGCTGGATGATGCATTATGGGCATACCGCACAACATTCAAAACTCCAATTGGTATGTCACTGTACAAGTTGGTGTTTGGAAATGCATGCCACCTTCCCTTAGAGCTCGAACATAAAGCACTTTGGGCACTGCGGTAGCTGAATCTGGATATAGAGACCGCAGGCACCAACAGAGTCACTGAGTTATAAGAGCTCGAGGAATTCAGGTTCCATGCTTTTGAAAATGCCAGATTATACAAAGAAAAGATGAAAATGATCCATGATAAGCACATCTTAGATCGGAACTTCAAGCCCGGAGATCTAGTGTTGTTATACAACTCGAGATTGAGGTTATTTCCGGGTAAGTTGAAGTCCAGATGGTCAGGACCCTTGAGAGTGGTGCAAGTGTTCTCAAGCGGAGCTGTGGATATTGAATCCGAAGATGGGACAAACAAGTTCACGGTAAATGGGCAAAGATTGAAACATTACCTTGGAATGGTCGAAGAGAAATGGGATAGAGTGGTAATAACTTTGGAAGAGCCCCAGTACACGAATGAGGAGTGATAATGAAAGCATGCGTCGTGCCGCGATGTTAAATCAGGCGCTTCCTAGGAGGCAACCCATGGTTTGTTGTAAATCGTCATGCCGCGATGTTAACTTAGGCGCTTTTTGGGAGGCAACCCATTATTTTTCTTAATTTGTTTGTTGTAATTGATTTTGAACGACTTTGACCGACCTACTAGTGTGCAGGGCAAAGATCACGTGCATCGGAAGGATTCAGGGGTCGAAATTAACCCAAGACTAGGTAAACAAATGAGGCAAACACAAAAATTGGCTGGAGACGGAGATCCGTGGCCGCGGATTGGACCGCGGATTTAGGCCTGTGTTCTGCCCCCCGTCCGCGGCTGCTGATTTTGGGACCCCCTCTGCTCAGAATCCGCGACCGCGGAAGCCCGGGATTGTCCAGGTAAGTTTTTTTATTTTAATCCCCCACCCCCTTCTTTTCCTTAACCCAAACCCCTCATTCCCCCCCCCCCCCCACTTCTCTTCTTCCCTCCCTAACTTCAACACCCCAAACCCCTCACTCCCCACCACTTCTCTTCTGCCCTCCCTAACCTCAAGAACCCAAACCCTTCCTTTCCCCCATATTTTCCTTTTAACATAAGACTCTTCTCCTTCCTTCTCTTCTCCACTCAACCGATCTCCAACCTCCGATATTCTCAAGATCTCCAAGTAAGTACATGATTTTATTCCTCTTTCTTAGTATTTTTGTTTTAATTTTATTTTCCTTTTCTGTATAGGGTAGTAAAATCATAGGTACTTTTGTTTGGAATTTGGATTGTGGTTTATATGTGGTATATGGAGGCTATTTGAAGTGATTGATTTGTAGGAAGCCATTGTTGGGTTTGATTGGGTCTTTGGGTGACTTGGGGGTACATATGCACACTACCTGTTTGTTGATTTGCCTTAATGAGTGTTGAAGATAAATTGTGACCAATTGTACGAGTGAAGTCTGAGTAACCGCCATTGGGACACATATTCCTCTACCCACTGATAGTAGTATTTATTTTGTAGGTAAAATGCAACCCTCAAGGAAGATACGCACTACCGGGGCCTCATCAAGTGGTCATGGAGGCTCATCTCGGGGACGGGCATAGACCAGTGAAGCTCAGTTTGATCGTACCAGCTTTGTCTCCAGAGCTGCCAAGACCGTTTCAGTTTGAAGGCCACTAAAAAACCTGTACCAGAAAGGGGTATTGACAGGGCATCCCTCCAGGATGAATGCCCTAATATGTATCGGGGGTTGATCAGGCACAAATTGGACATCTTTTTCGAAGAGCCGGAGGAGGGTAACTTGATGCTTGTTCGGGAGTTCTATGCTAACTGCCCCGAACATAAGGATAGAATATGCACTGTGCGACACACGAGGGTGGATTCCTCGTTAGAAGCCATCAGGAGAGTGTATCGATTGCTTGAATTCAATGGGGAGGAGGATTTCTATGATACTTACAGGAGAGAACCCATCACATGGAACAGGATTTTTTAGAACTATCTGTGCACCAGACAAAGAGGTAGTGTGGGTTGTGCCGGGATCGAAGCTATACTCTTCCTCACTCACTTTTGAAGGAAAATACTGGTTGTACATCATCAACAGTCGCTTACTGCCACCCCAAAACACCACAGAGGTAAATGGTCCAAGAGCAGCCTTGATATGGTGCTTCGTGAATGGACATGACTTCGATGTGGCCGAGGTTCTTCAGTTTGAGATGTTCGTCCGTTCAACACAGAAGAGGTATGGGTTCTTTTTCCCCTCTCTGATCACTAGATTGTGCCGGGCAGCAAGGGTGACTGAGTACCCAAATGCGGATGGCATGGTAAAGAAAGAAGCAAAGTTCCGGGCAGACAAAGTGACCATCGGGAAAGACCCGGTGGCACCAGGAGCAGCTCATAGTGATGATTCTAATGCGTCGAAAGAGGGCGATGAAGGGCGGGTTTTGTTTGAACCGGGTGTAGTTAGCTTTTTATTTTTTTTAGTTAGGAACTTATGGGCTATGGGCAGAATTAAAATAGGAACCCTTGTTTGATTTCGTAATGCCTTGAATATAGCGGTTACTTTAGTGTGACGCTTAGGCTCATTTGTTGACTCTTGTAAGAAGGCCTTAAAATGTATATTCTTAATTTGGCTGAAATACCCTGATCTGAGTGTTTGATGATCTAATCTGGAATGAATCATATGCCATGTGTGTGGGAGGCTTGTTATATTCTGTGCACGACATTTAACACCTAGAACTTGCCCTGTGTGTCTGCAAAGCAAAATGGTAGTCTTATTTAGTCTGGAAAGTGATATAGGCATTTCTTTGTTGAACCATATATATACATACTCCACCCACCTATTTGCTATGTACCATAGTTAACCCCGTTGAGCTTGTAATCCTGTTTCCTTGGCAATCACATTACAAGCCCTATCCCTTGTTTGAATTGACTATCTTTTTGAATCCTTTACCTCTCGTAAGCACTGAAAATACTATGAATTTATAAAGGATAAAGTGTGGGGTAGTTTATGGAGCTTTTGAGTGGAACTAGGAAATAAGGAGAAAGGTAAATCTTGTTGGAAAAGGCCACTTGAAAAAAAAAGAAGAAGAGAAGAACATTGTTAATACTATATGATGTTGATTGGTAATAAATCTTTGGTGGCTTTTAAGGTGATTGTGCTCAAAGAAGAAGTGTGGGGGTGGTATATGTGGTGTTAAAAAAAAATGAAAATATTGGTTTAACTTAGGTGTGGACTTGATTGTAAAATAAATGTATTAAAGTGCTTAGGGAGGTATAGTCATTATTATATATCCAAATATATCCTACCCAACCTATAACCTACATTACATCCAAATAAAGTCCTATTTGATCCTAGATTGAGTGAGCTCAATTAGTAGAGTCGTACACTACGAGCAAGCCTATAGTGCATTTTCTGTGGCACAAGAATGTCATTTCTGAGGGTTCTGTTCCTTTTAAAGTTTCTCAGTGTGTGTGAATTTTACTGATTGTGAAATGAGTCTCTTTTGTTGTGAGCATGCACTTGATTCATGAAGGAGAGGTAAGTCTGGACCTTTGATATAGAGTAAGTAAGCCAGTTAGGAACATTGCGTGGCTAGAGGGAGTCAACTCTTGAGGTGTAAATGTTGTACTAATGTACTCAATTTATGTGAAATATTCTTGGTGTGACGAGTAGGGAAGTCGCTCAGTGAAATTAAGCCTCTTAGAGTGTGGTTTGATTGTTCGCGGAAGATCAATGGTTTAAGTGTGGGGTATTGATAGTAGGCTATATTCATGCAATTTCGAAACTACTTACACTCTAATTTAGCCGCACTTTATTGATATTTGAATGCTAAAAGATAACAAAATGCTCTAATTAAGAATTTGATGCTTTGCAGGAGCTACTCCGAGCTAGGAGGGAGCTAACGAGTATTTTGGAGTCAACATGGAATGTGAAAGGGCAATGGAAGGTTAGCCAGGTCGAAAAGGAGCAAGAAAAGCAAGCGAAACGACCCCTCCAGGTGCGCAGCTACGGAGTGGGCCGCGAACTCAAGGCATTGAGGCAGTCCAAATCCGAGGCCGGATCCGCGGTCGAATCCGCAGTCGCGGACGGGCGGACGAAAGCTAAACACGCAGGGTTAATTATGTAATTTCCTAGGCGACTAACCTAAACCTATATGAAACCTAAACTTGCCCAGAAGTGGGAGAGAGCTGTTTTTAGAAGATTTTAGAAGCAAGAACGAGGGGGAGAAGACGGAAAAATTCCTAAGAGTTTTCATCTTCTTCTTGATACTTCTATTTGTTGATTATGAATTAATTTAGTGATTTATTTTCTATTAGTATGAGTAGCTAAATCTGTTATCTAGGGTTGATGTAACCAATTATTGGATGAAGTCTTGACTCTATTTTGTTATAATTAAGCCGTGTTTGTTCTATGATTGTTCAATTATCTATTGTATTGTGGTTAATTGAAAGGGCCCTCGATTAATTGTGTCTATTCATCTTGTGTTGCTTGAGAAAGAACACTTGGTTAGATTGTTGTTGAACAACACCACTTTTGGGGAAGTTAAGAGATTAATTACTTGAATTTAAAAGTGGCGTTAGAAATAACGAAGCTTTGGTGGGATGATTCTGAGTTGCATAAATTGTTAACTAGAGTAGTTCGAGATAATGCTTCTAGTAAATTATCGTAATTGATCGAAAGGTAATTACGGTAGCACGGAACTCATAATCCTCATAGAGTATTACGGCAAGATTATAGCTAAAGAGTTGAGAATTAATCTGGCAATTGGGGAAATCAATAGCCTAATATCCTTTTACCCTTGAATTCAATTTTAGTCTTGATTATTGTTAATTTTATTGTCATTTTTTCTTGGCTAAATAAATTCCACTGATTATTCATAAAACTATTGCATCTGAAAGTTGTCTGAGCTTATCATTAGCATTATTTAAGGTTGTAGTAAATAGGTTAGTTCCCTGTGGGATTCGACTCCGGACTTGAACCAGGTTATATTTACAGCGACCGCTTAGTCCTTCTTACAAGGTATAGTTGGGTATGATCACGTGTCTATGAAAAATAGTTTTGATAAGATCATAGGGAAGCACCAAACATAAATGTCTTGTATGACAGTGGTGAGAGCATAAAAAATCTGAAAGTCAGGTGGAAAACTTGGTTAGGTCTTAAATGGTGATCCAGATGTTGTAATAAATTTGAGAAACTTCATAAAATGCTATATCGTACTGTTACCTTCCTACATAACAAAATAGAGGATGGAGGAAAAAATTACAGCAATTTGGAAACTTTGATGTTTCATGTATATTGAGATCTTATTGAGCTTTGTGCTTGGACATCGGTTAAGAAAACCATTCTAAGGACCTCTCACTAATAACTTAAGTTGAGATACCATGACTAAAATAGACGAGATCACTAATAACTCTCAGGACCTCTCATTGTGGCTTGCGCACCGCACTCTATGTTTCATGGAATGTCCCAGGTGTAGCAGAAATGAGAAGAGGTCAGCGAGGCCCCTCGCGCGAGAAAGCTAAAAAATCTAGAAGTGGGCACGCGTACCTCGCAATGGGAGCTCCCCTCCTAGGCACCTGAGCGTATAAATATACATTAGCTAGGAGAGAAAAACAAAGGGAATTTTATAGGGGATGTACAAAAAAAGACACTATTTATCAACTACTAGTCATTTTAGTCATGCTACCGAAAATATCCAAAAATTACCAATGATATATAACATCAAAAAAAAGAAGAAGAAGATTTTTGTTTCAATGGGCACTGTTGGGGTAATTTGACGAAGTTTGAAGGCGAGTTAGACTAGTTTGTAGTCAAAATTCATTATCAATGATATAAAATATTAAAAGAATTAGGCAAAAAGGAATTTTTTTCCAAGGGGTATGGTTGGAATTCGTTGAAAATATATAGATGAGGCAATAAACACAATTTGAGCAAGATTGGAGGTGATTTGGACTGTATCAAAGTTCGGAGATAAAATCGAGTTTAAAAATCTTCTGCGACACATATATCAAACATGTATCATGCATGTATCTCATATACGCGTATACATAGATATACATGTGATACACATTTGATACATATATGATACATATGTGATACACAAATGATACACATATCATCTTTTTTCATGTTCATCTTCTACTTCGAATTTTCAATTCAAACCACCTCAAAACTCTACCAAATCATCAAAAACTGAGATTCAAACTTCTTAAGATGTACCCAATCTATTTCAATAATACCCACACAAAAAAATAAAAAATTGACCTTTTTTAGCTACAAATAGCTAATTGGCTAATATTGGTGGTATTTGGTTAATATTGATAATATTTTGTAAATTGGCCAATTTTTATAATAACTTACTTATGAGAGGACATAAATGGTAATTTTCCAAAAAAAATTAAATTTTGAGCTAGGGCTTATTCTCTCTCCTTTATCTGAACCAAGGCTTCTCTCGGTCAATCACTGTAAGTTGTAAATATATTTTTGAGTTAATTACTATTCCTAAATATTAGTATTAACAAAATTAATTTTAAAATCTTTGGATTTTGCTTGAATTTTCAAGTTGGCAAAGAACATCAAATAAACTGATATTTAAGATTTTTTCATTTGAGGTTATTCTACTACTCCAAATGTCATGACCTAATTTCGGTGTAGCTGTGAATGACACCCAATGTCGTCAACAAGCCTTGAATAAATCAGACATCATTCTATCGATTTCATGCATGATACATTTAAAATAAATCATCAAAAAATCAAAACATTTCCATAAACATAGTTTCTACTATATCATTAGACATATGCTGAGTCAAAAAGATTTAATACATAACCCAAAAAAAGAATAACGTCTCATCCACGTAGCTAGACCTCTAATAGTATGTATGTCACCACTAAATTTGCCCAAGTCGTGATTGGCACCCAAGATCTCGATCGAGCGAACGATAACACCAAAGAGCACAATCACTTTTTAAAATAGATAAAATAATATAGACAATGGAATAATATAGATAAATAAATTCATAAATCCGATACAATGCGAAAGAAACCAAAATAATTTTAAGACCTGGTATAAACTAATCAGGAGCATCTAAAAAGGAAAAATACAATATCTGCCCAAAAAACTGATACGTAAGTTGTCTAAATAGAACATAAATAGAATAAAAACATCAAGCCACTGCGAACGAGGTTGGCAACTCAACGTTGAGTCTAAAGTCAATGTTGAAAGCTCACTCACGCACTCCACTGGTATCCGGATCACTATCTGCACATAGAGTGTAGGAAAATTGAATGAATACGGGAGTAATCAGTGAGTATCATTGATCGTTAATGACAAAGTAGTGGTGAGATGTCACGATCCAAAATCCCATCAAGGTCGTGATGATGTCTAACCTAACATGCTAGATGAACCAATAAGCATAAAAATTCACAACATGATAATGTAAAGAATATTTGTTTACCCTAAAAAATGGATAACAATTAAATTTGTAAGTGGTTTTAAGGATACGCGGATTAATTCAATACAAACGATAAATTGCATTAGATTAAACAGATAGATGACGTAATAAATTGTCAAACCACTTAAGGGGGGAGGTTCCGGAATCAATAACAGCCTTAATGAAATATCTGGCCTCGATCCCGAACTCACAATAAGTGAGCACTGATGAACAACCGTGAAAACTTTGAATAACAAAGAAAATAATAGTATATAACCTTGATATGCGTGTTACAGTGTCCTTAATGAATAATCAGACCTCCCTTTATATAGTAGGGGAGTTCTACTCTAAATATAATTCCATAAAAGGTAAAAATCTTTCGTTTAACTAATCACCGGATTACTGCCGATACATGCCAAGATCCACGTCGTGATATCCGGCTAGTCACGGATATCACGGCCTATTGTTGGTCGTGTTCGATTGCCTGGTAGTGCTCTCCGATGCCTTTGGTATTCAAATCGAAACCGGGGTCATGACCCCAATACTCCCGAATTCGGGCGCTTTGCCCGGATCTCGGCTCGAGGGGATCCTTGCCTCGATTCCGGTCCCTTGTCATCACGCCTCTTGCTCCATTCACCTTATTTGAAACCGAGGCGTCCCATTGGCCCGGTTTTACCTGTATACAGATAGTCCCCTCATTTCTCGGAGGGTAATTTACGGAAACGACGAGAAACGACATGAGCCCTTCGATTCCTTCTCCAATACGCCATGACAGAAACGACAAAGAACCCGAAACGTCCCGTCAGTCGCGTCATAATGACTTCGAACGCGTGTCAGCTATCGGCAGGCAGTCCCTGGATGCGAAACGATGCAAAGCCTCTATAAATACTCCCTCCTTCGTTCATTTTTAACTTTTGGCCAAACTTCTACCTTCGAACCTTCAGGATACCACTACCTTTCTTTATATTCCAACATTTTTACCTTCGTTCTTCAAGATTTTTCAACACGTTGCAAGCTTTTATTTATCTTCTACCCAAGCCATCGTGCTTGATTTTCCATCAAGCTTTTGCCCTTCATTTCCCAATCTTCCTTCACATTTTCAAACTTTTTTCCAGATATTAATGACGAAGACTTCCAAGACTGTTCACGGATATCCGGCTGAGATATGTGCCAGATATCCGTATAACCAATCACCGGATTTTTGCTGATACGTGCCGAGATCCATGTCGTGATATCTGGCTGGTCACAGATATCACGGCCTATTGTTGGTCGTGCTCGATTGCATGGTAGTGCTTTTTGATGCCTTTTGGATTCGAATCGAACCCGGGGTAATGGCCCCGATATTCCCGGGTTCGGGCGCTTTTCCCGGATCTCAGCTCGAGGGGATCCTTGCCTCGATTCCTGTCCCTTGTCATCATGCCTCTTTCTCCATTCACCTTATTGGAAACTGAGGTATCCCATTGGCCCAGTTTCACCCGTATACAGATAGTGTCCTCGTTTCTCGGAGGGTAAGTTTACGGAAATGACGAGAAACGACATGAGCCTTTCGATTCCTTCTTCAATACGCCGTGATAGAAATGACAAAGAACCCAAAACTTCCTGTCAGTCGCATCATAATGACTTCGAACGGGTGTCAACCATCGACAGGCACTCCCTAGATGCGAAATGACGCAAAGCCTCTATAAATGCTCCATCCTTCGTTCATTTTTTACTTTTGGCCAAACTTCTACCTTCGAACCTTCAGGATACCACTGCCTTTCTTCATATTCCAACATTTTTACCTTCGTTCTTCAAGACTTTTCAACAAGTTGCAAGCTTTTATTTATCTTCTACCCAAGCCATCGTGCTTGATTTTCCATCAAGCTTTTACCTTTCATCTCCCAATCTTCCTTCACACTTTCAAATTTTTTTCTAGATATCAATGGCGAAGACTTCCAAGACTGTTACCCAAAAAGGTGCTTCTTTTTCTTCACGATTGACCATCGAAGTCGAGGAGACCACTCCCGACGTAGTTGTTCTCGAGAGACCCGCTCTGGGCGTGGCTGCCGATGAACCGGCAGCCGAGCCTCCCTTGAAAATGTTTGTCCCCGAGGGGTATTCAGTCACAGATGACTTTTAGGTCGAAAAGCCTGCGTCGGTACAAGGCCGTTGCGAGGCGGTATCGAGGTACATTTGCTCCATCACCGAGGCCGTCCTTTCTGTGGTTTGAAAGGACTGTGGCTGGGTGGGTAAGGACATAGTAATCCCCTGTCCCAATGACGACATTATTACCCATGCAGAGGGGTATTTGGGTGTTTACACTTACCCCTTCACACTGGGACCGGTGGACCCGGTCATACTGGACTTATGTAGGAGGTATGACATATGCCTCGGTCAGATCCATCCGTCACTATAGAGGATCATAATAATCCTATGATTGTTTGTGAACAAAGTCGACTCCTGTTTGTTCAACATCGATCATGTACTCTGCATGTACAGTCCTCGAATCTTCCCGGGGAGGGGGGACTGATAAAGCTCGTACACCGGGCTAGCAAAGTCCCATTTTCGAGCATTGGTGAGGACCGGGGCTGGCATGGACATTTTGTCCAGGTGAGGACCACAGACCTGATCCCTACCGAAGTTAGGCCATTCCCCGAGAAGTGAAATCTATCACGTAAGTACACTTTCATTTAGATGTCGTTTTTACGTTTTAATTCCCTTTTCCTCATCGGTATTTATGGTGATGCACCCCTTACTCGAGTCCCAAATGCCATTCATCGGCTCAAGGAGTGGATCGAGGGAATTTGCTCGTAGATGGTTTACTCTGAGTGCTCGTGACACAAACTCTTAAAGGGCCGCTGTGAGGCCCGTTCCCATGGTAAGATTTCTTTCCCGAATAAGTAACAGTAGGCCCCCCATTTCAACATCATGTTCTCATTCCCTCTTTTTTTTGCACACTTGCCTAAGACCTTTGAGCTTACGCCTTAAGTAGGGGGAGAGGACCTGTCAGTTGATCCCTCCGCTTCGGGATAACTCGGGGCTACAACAGGAGAGAAGAAGAGAGAGAGGGCTCCAAGTTCCCCGATCACAAAGAAGAAAAAACCGAGGAGACGGTTAGTCCGCAAGTCGAAGGAGAGCTCCAGCTCCCGAGAGCCCGACTCATACTCGCTTTTTCGGCTCTGGGATGAGCCCGAGGAAAATGATATTTTGTGGACCGCGAGCTATCTTTCCCCGAAGAGCAGGCGGCAGTCGAGGGGAAAACAATAGAGACTAACGCCCCCAGGTTCAGGAGGATGGTGCAGAGGTGGGGGCCGAGATCTCTTGAGATACCGGTTCTGCTCCACTCGATGTCATAGAAATTTTGGGGTCGCCTTCATTCACAGAGTCTATGTTTGACAAAGCCTGAGCGATGAAGGAGCGATCCAACGAAGGGGCCCATGGTACGGATGATCCCTTCCATTCCATTTTTGAAGGTGTGAACTCTACTACTCTGGAAGACTTCTCCGGGTTGGGTTATTTAGAGGTGCCAAGGAAAGGCTCATCCTCGGAGGTCGGCGGGCCGAACGCGAGCCTAAAATTAATCAACTGGTTCCCCACCCCGAGCATGGACCCTGGCCGAAAGCGGTCATTTATCATCACTATCCCAGAGGATGCCCGGGTTCTTTCCGCCCCCGTCGGAGTAGCTAGCTACCTCCGGTGCCTGGTAACCGAAGAAGTCAGGGCGAAGAGGAATGAGGTGGATGCATCGTGCTTGTTTAACGAAGCGCAACAGACGCTAAACTGGGTAAGGCGTCATTACACTTTTCCATCTTCAGACTGAGTTTTTGATCTCTCTTATGCCTATTGTCTTTTATATTTTTACAGGCCTCGGTACTTCATCATGAGACTTTTCTCCGGTACCGGGCTAAGGTTAACCAGCTCGAGGCCGAGGTCAAGGAGCTTATTGAGAAGAGGGACATGTATAAGATTCTCAACGAGCAACACGAAGAAGCAGTCATGAGTCTCCAGGCTGAGTTGGATGCAGCTCAAAAGGAACATGCTGACCTGATGGAACAGGTAAATATCTTTGAAGTTAGTAATGACAAGTTAGACGTGGCAACTAACGGCCAAAACTCACAGGTACAACAGAAGGTTGACAGGATCGACCAACTCCGAGCTGAGATGAACGAGGGTGGAAAGGAAAAATGGAAAGGAAAAATGGACCGATTGGCCTCAGAGAAGGAAACTGCACAAGAGCAGCTGGAGGAAGTGGAGTTTCAACTCCGAGTGGTGAGAGAAAAGGCCGATGCATGGGCTCAACAAATTGAAGACCTCAAATCTCAGCTAATCTCGGCCACTCCTGAACGGGATACTCTTGGCAAGGAGCTCGAGACAGCGAGGTCCATGTCGGAAACAACCAAGGGTGATGCTGAGGAGATAGTGTCCTAGTATAGGGCTAATGTCGAGGCAGCCCAGGACCGCCTGAAAGTCACTATTGAGTACGTAAAGTGGCAGCCCCGAAGGGAAACTCTCGAGGACATCCACGCCCGGGGTTTCGACCTATCAGCCGAGATTGAAGATGCGAAAGGGCTCGAGGTCGAGGCCAAGAAGCTGGCTGACCCCTATGTTTAAGAGGGCTCTGAGGGCTTCGATGAACCCGAGGATGAAGAAGACCCTGACGGCCCTGGTGACAAGGTAGGTTACGGTGAAGATCGGGCTTAGGCGCCTTAGGGATTTTTTTTGTTTTTGGATCTTGTTCATTTTGTTGAGGCCGTTGTCATTGGCCTTTGTAAAGACTTTCATTGGAATGTATATAAGGCTATTTTTCCTTTGGAAATTTTCGAATTCGTTTCTTTTGGTTTCCTCTTTATGGTTGCAAAGATTTCAAATGCCTTAGCACGGAATAAAACGTAGTACTAAGGTCTTGTTCGGAGGTTCAAACAAGACTCGTGGGGGCTTGGTATGACCGGAAGCTTTCCCTGAAGTGCTTGTTTAGATGTTTTTAGATTATAATTTTGCCAAGGGTATCCTTTGAACCGGTTTGAAATTTTTGAAGGCCTTATGTGTTGATTACGGGTTTCGAACGTCTCCGAGCCGTTTCTAGGTTGGCCGTAGCCTTTTAAGTTCAGGTATTGCATAATAGGCTTTGTACCTTTGGGCTTTGATAGCCTGAGCAGTACGAACTTGCCCTGGAAGACAGTCCCCAAGCGGGGGTGACCGTAGCCTTTTAGGTTTAGGAACTGCATAATAGGCTTCTGTGCCTCGAGTTTCGATAGCCCGAGCCATCCGAGTTTTCCTTGGATGAAAGTCCCCGAGTGAGGGTGTTCTTTTGGATCCAGATAGAGGCATCCTTTGGGCTCGATATCCTTTAAGGAACAAAATGTAATAGTTTTAAGGGACAATATGTATCAGCAAGGTGGAAACTTTCTTTCATTTATGTGTGCAATATACAAGATTGTAATGTTTACAAGCTTTGTGTTATGGCTTAAGTGGTCTATGTGGACACGATTAATTTGATCGTTTGGCCCTTACAATGAATTCTATCTACCGCGCCCAAACTGTTCACGCACAAAGTTTTCTTCCTTGCTAAAATTATTATCCGAGGGTAATGGCCCCCAGTATTCGAGGTCAATCATCGAGAGGGCTCGGATACTGTTGATGTGACCCTCGATTCCGGTTCATAACCGGTATTCAGTTCTAAGTTAGCACGATCTATTGTTGCCTCATTAAAAACCTTGCCGAAAAACCTATTTGGGACAAAACCGGTTCAAGGGAAAAAAAGTGCAATACGTGCTTTCAGGCTTAATATCTGCATCATTCTTTGGCTGTTGCCTGCAAGTGTTAGTCCAATTCGCAACATATGTAAAGAAAAGAATGAAAGGGGTCGTACCTTAGCAGTAGTATCATTTTAAGTGAGTTACATTTCAGTTGTTCGGTAGTCGCTCACTGTTCCTTGCTTTGAGTTTGTATGATCCTTTGCCGGTAATCTCGATAATTCGATATGGACCTTCCCAATTTGGACCCAGCTTCCCTTCATTCGGGTTCAGGGTGTTCAGTGTCACCTTTATTAACACCAAGTCCTCGATTGTGAAGTGTCGAAGGTTGAATCTCCGGTTGTATTACTTTTCGATCTGTTGTTTTTGGGCGGCCAACCGAATGAGGGCAGCCTCGCGCCTTTCGTCCAATGGTTCCAGGCTCAGGCTCTTGGCCTCACCGTTTGACTCTTCGGTCATATACCGGAACCTAAAATTGGGTTCTCCTACTTTGACTGGTATTAGCGCTTTGGCACCGTAGACCAACAAGAACGGGGTGGCCCCGGTACTAGATTTTGAGGTCGTACGATATTCCCACAAGACTTTAGACAAAATTTCCTTCCATTTTCCTTTGGCGCCGGTCAATCTCTTTTTAAGGTTTTGGAGTATGGTCTTGTTTGTAGACTCCGCCTTCCCGTTCCCATTAGGGTGATAGGGTGTTTATAGGATCCTTTTGATCTTATGGTCATCGAAAAATTTGCTCACCTTACTGCCGATGAACTGCTTCTCGTTGTCACATACGATCTCGGTCGGCATTCTGAACCGGCATATTATGTGGTCCCAAATAAAATCAATAACTTCTTTCTCTCTGACTTTCTCAAATGCCTGGGCTTCAACCCATTTAGAAAAATAGTCAGTCATAAATAATATAAATTGAGCCTTACCGGGTGCCCATGGCAGGGGAGCGATGATGTCCATCCCCCATTTCATGAATGGCCAAGGTGAAAAGACCAAATACAGTAGCTCCCCAGGCTGGTGGATCATCGGTGCGTGCCTTTGACATCCGTCGTATTTTTGTACGAACTCCTTCGCATCTTTCTCCATGTCGATCTAGTAGTAGATGACTCTGATTATCTTACTAACCAGCGATTCAGCACCAGAATGGTTCCCCCAGGTGCCTTCGTGAATATCCCTCAAGACACATTCGGTATCTCCCGGTCCCAGAGATATGGCGAGTGGGCCATCGAACGTTCTCCTGAATAGGGTGTTATCTTCGGACAAGCTGAACCTAGCCTCCTTCGTGCGTAGAGCTCTCAATTCTTTAGGGTCCGAGGGCAGCTTCCCGGTCTTTAGGTAATCTATATACTTATTTCTCCAGTCCCAGGTTAAGCTTGTCGAGTTTATCTCGGCGTGGCCTTTTTCCACTACCGATTTCATGAGTTGTACAACTGTTCCCGAGCTGAATTCATCATCATACAATCCCAAGTTAGCTAGAGCATCGGCTTCGCTGTTTTGATCTCGGGGTACATGTTGCAGGGTCCATTCCTTGAATTGATGTAGTGTTACCTGTAGTTTATCCAAGTATCTTCGCATTCGTTCCTCTTTTACTTCGAAAGTCCCATTGACTTGATTCACCACGATGAGGGAATCACACTTAGCTTCGATCACCTCGGACCCCAGGCTTTTAGCCTATTCGAGATCTGCAATCATGGCCTCATACTCGGCCTCATTGTTAGTCCATTTTATAGTTCTAATAGATTTTCTAACTACATTACCCGTCGGTGGCTTTAACACGATGCCAAGTCCGAACCCTTTTGCATTCGAGGCACTATCCGTAAAGAGGGTCCAGATCCGCGAGGAAGTCCCCGAGTTCAACATCAATTCCTTTTCGACATCGGGTATTAGGGCCGGTGTGAAGTCTGCCACAAAGTCTGCCAAAATTTGGGATATGATGGTGGTTCGGGGTCGATATTCGATATCGTACCTACTGATTTCCTCGGACCATTTGGCCAATCATCCCGAGAGCTTGGGTTTATGCATTATGTTTCTCAACGGGTAAGTAGTCACGACACAGATCGGATGGCATTCAAAATATGACTTTAACTTCCTAGAGGCACTTAGCAAAGCGAGCGCCAATTTTCCATGTGAGGATACCTAGTTTCGGCCTCGCCTAGAGTCCTGCTAACAAAATAGATAGGAAATTGCATACCTTCCTCTTCCCGGACCAGGACACCACTTATCTCTATCTCGGATACCGCTAAGTACAGGTACACCTGCTCATCTGCCTTCAGAGTATGAAGCAAAGGCGGGCTCGAAAGGTACCGCTTGAGTTATTCCAATGCTTGTTATCATTCCAGAGTCCATGAGATGTTATTCTTTTTCTTCAATAATGAGATGAACCGATGGCTCTTGTCGGAGGACCTCGAAATGAATCGACCCAAGGAGGCTATGCGCCCGGTTAGCCTTTGAACAGCCTTGACATTATCCACGATAGTGATGTGCTTTATGGCCTTGATCTTATCGGGGTTGATCTCAATTTTTCGGTTGGACACCATGAATCCAAGGAATTTCCCGGACCCGACTCCGAATGCGCATTTCTCCGGGTTCACCTTCATATTATATTTCTTCAATATGTTGAAGGTTTCTTGCAAATGTTTCAAATGGTCCTCTGCTTGCAGGGACTTAATTAACATGTTGTTAATGTAAACCTCCATTGATTTTCCTATATGATCCCCGGACATCCGATTTACTAGGCATTGGTAAGTGAAACCGACGTGTTTAAATCCGAATGGAATTACGTTATAACAATAGGTGCCATATTTAGTGATGAAGGAAGTTTTTCCCTAGTCGCCCGGGTCCATCTAGATTTGGTTGTACCCGGAATAGACATCGAGAAAGCTGAGGATCTCGTGGCCGGTCATCGCATCGATCATGCGATCGATGTTAGGTAGAGGAAAAGAGTTCTTGGGGCATGCCTTGTTCAAGTCTTTGTAATCTACGCACACTATTAATTTATTTTCCCTTTTAGGGACTACTACTACGTTTGCTAACCAATCCGGGTACTTAACTTCCCCAATGGAGCTTATTTTAAGGATTTTAGATACCTCGTCTTTGATGAATGAATGCTTGACTTCGGACTGAGGCCTCCTTTTTTGTTTGATCGGGTGAAACTTCAGATCCAGGCTTAGCTTGTGAGTAGTTATTTCTGGCGGGATCCCTGTCATGTCAAGGTGGGACCAGGCGAAACAATTTATGTTAGTTATAAGGAATTCAATGAGCTTTGTCCTGAGCTCGGGACTTAACCCCGTGCCCAAGTATACCTTCCAATCGGGTAGGTGCTCGATCAATATGACTTGCTCCAGCTCCTCAATCATTGACTTATTTATATCGGAATCGTTAGAGGTTATGAAGGACCTGGGAACTCCGTAATCATCATCTTCGCCCGTCTCTGCTTTTTTGGATCGGTCAGGACCAATATCGGTGATTGCTATTTGGTTTCTTTCTTGGTGTCAAGAGTGCAGATATCGGGACCACCTCATTGATCGCGAACATCACTTTTATGGCCGGTTTCTCTCCGTAAACTGTATTAATCCCCCCTAGAGTTGGGAATTTCAACACCTGGTGAAGTGTCGAGGGTACTGCCCTCATGTTGTGAATCCATGGCCTCCCGAATAGAGCATTGTATTTCATGTCTCCTTCGATCATGTAGAACTTTATTTCCTGAACGGTTCCGGCAGTGTTCACCGGTAGGGTTATCTCCCCTTTAGTGGTCTCACATGCCATGTTGAATCCGTTTTGAACTCAGACTGCAGGCACAATTTGGTCTGGTAGACCCAGCTGTTCTACGACCCTCGATCTGACGATATTGGCCGAGCTACCTGGATCTATTAACACACGCTTAACTCGAGATTTATTTATGAGTATCGATATTAAAGTGCATCATTGTGTGGTTGTACGATGCCTTCAGCATCCTCGTCGTTGAAAGATACGGTTCCTTCTGGCACGTAATCTCTAGTCCGTTTTTCCCTTGTGATGGACACTTTGGTGCGCTTTAACTTCGGCCCATGGGGGACGTCGACCCCACCAATGATCATGTTAATGACGTGATAAGGTTCCTCTTGCTTGATCTACTTATTGGAGTCCCTATTAGTGAAATGATGTTTGGCTCGATCGCTCAATAACTCTCGGAGGTGTCCGTTGTTGAATAACCGGGCTACTTCCTCTCTTAGTTGTCGGCAGTCTTCAGTTCTGTGGCTGTGAGTGACATGATATTTACATATTAGGTTGGGGTCCCTTTGGGCAGGGTCAGACTGTAAAGGTCGAGGCCACTTGGTGTATTTGAAGTTGTACTCCGATAACCTCAGTGCTTTCTTAGGTCTGTCAAAACTGCTTTTTCTCATGAGTCCCCGATTATTTTTGACCTCGGTCGCTTCTTCTTTCGCTTCTCATAGAGTTTCGTCCAGACCCATTACCCATTCGATCTCCATTGTATGGTTAATACCGGTCTTTATTCGATATTGGTTCACGATCACTGTCTCTTTTGGATCTGTCACTAGCTCTGACGGGATAAACGGACCCGGAAAGGCCCCCGAGCTGACCATCTTCGACCTTGATTTTTGATTGGTACCGGTTATGGACGTCGGACCAAGTTACCGCCAGGTATTCTATCAGATTTTTCTTCAACTGCTATGAAGACAATGAGCTTCGAGTATTGAATCTTTGGGTGAAGGCCTGAATGGCCCAATCATCCGCGATTGGAGGCAGGTCCATTCGTTCTATTTGAAATCGGGACATGAATTCCCTGAGCATCTCGTTATCTCTATGCTTCACTTTGAAAAGGTCTTACTTCCTAGTCTCGACCTTGATGGCCCCGACGTGAGCTTTCATAAAGGCGTATGCAAGCATAGAAAATGAGTCAATAGAATTAGGGGGTAAATTGTGATACCATATCATAGCTCTTTTTGACAAGGTCTCTCCGAACATTTTCAGTAGGACAGACTCGATCTCATTATCTTCCAAGTCTTTCCCCTTGATGGTGCACATGTAGGAGGTCACTTGTTCATTTGGATCAGTTATTCCTTTGTACTTAGGAATTTTGGGCATGCACAACTTCTTTGGGATCTGTTTCAGAGCTGCATTCGGAGGGAAATGTTTTTGAACAAACTTCTTAGAATCCAGGCCCTTCAATATCGGTGGTGCTCTTGGGATTTGGTCGACCCTGGAATTGTAGGTTTCTAGTCATTATCTTCGATGTTTTCGTTTCTCCCGATTCCACCTATTTTGTCAGTTCCTCAAGCATCTTTATGATCTCGGGGTTGGTCCAGTTTCAGCTTCACTGGACCTTTCTAAGTTTGGTTCATTTCTGTGAGTTCTTTCCCGAGATGGATCGGGCTTGACTCTGATGGGGAGCGCGACTCTGGTTCTGCAATTGGGCTATCGCTGCTTGCTGAGCCTGCAACATTTCAAAGATTACTCGCAAGTTGATCCCATCACCTTCGCCGCCGTGTGTATTTTGGGCCACCGATCGGACTCTCCCACGGATGCTGTTCTCAGGATCGGTAGGCAAGTTTGCATTGATGGCCACATATGAGTTAGCATCGATCGGGTCCGTGGCTAGAACTCTGTCGGGGTCGACATGGGGCACCTCGTTACTGGGTACCACATTGTTGTTCTCTCCATGGAGGCCAGAATCAGCATCCACGTTCAAAGAGGCAGATTGAGAGTTCGACATTCTAAATTTTGACCTGAAAGTAAAAGCTCAAATATGATGTGTTATGGAAAATATGATGTGTTATGATGTAAAATACGATGTGTTATGGAAATTTGTATCAAATTGACAATATTATCTTTAGCCCCACAGTAGGCGCCAAACTGTTTACCCTAAAAAACGGATAACAATTAAATTTCTAAGTGGTTTTAACGATACACAAATTAATTCAATACAAACGATAAATTACGTTAGATTAAATAGATATATGACGTAATAAATTGTCAAACCGCTTGGGGGGGGGGAGGTTCCGGAATCAATAACAGCCTTAATGAAATATCTTCCCTCGATCCCGGACTCACCATAACTGAGCACTGATAAACAAAAGTGAGAACTTTAAATAATAGAGAAAATAATAGTATATTACCTTGATATACATGTCACAATATCCTTAATGAATAATCAGACCCCTCTTTAAATAGTAGGGGAGTCCTACTCTAAATACAATTTCATAAAAGGTAAAATTCTTCTGTTTAACTAATCACCGGATTCCTGCCGATACGTGCCGAGATCCACGCCGTGATGTCCGGCTAGTCACGGATATCACAGCCTATTGTTGGTCGTGCTCGATTGCCTGGTAGTGCTCTACGATGCCTTAGGGATTCGAATTGAACCCGGGGTCATGGCCCTGAACTCCCAAGTTCGGGCGATTTGCCCGGATCTAGGCTCGAGGGGATCCTTGCCTCGATTCCGGTCCCTTGTCATCACGCCTCTTGCTCCATTTACCTTATTGTAAACTGAGGCGTCCTATGGGCCCGGTTTCACCCGTATACAATATTCAACTGATGTAATATTGATAAAAGTAGGAATAAGTCTAAAATCAACATCTAGATGCGAAAAGTACTATATCAATCTCTAAATATAATAGTACAAAGTCATGAGCTGTTAAGTAGAATACAACTGAGTCTCAAATATGAATGTACTATCTGGAACAAGAAAATAGTAGAATAGAAAAAAAGGAAACTCTATAAGCTACGAATTTAAGCACAACGCCTCATAAGGAAGTCTCCAAAACCAGTTCCTAGGCACCCCTAAGATCAATACCAAGATATGCATATAAAACAATATGCAGAAGTATGTACAAGAAATTGAGGAATAAGCAAAAAACAACGAATATAAATAATAATTTACACAATCAAATCGAAACCCAACAAATTTGTGGCGAGATTTTTGACAAACATACTCATTTTTCATGACATGTTCAGTTCATAAGCATGTACAAGAAATTGAGGAATAAGCAAAAAACAACAAATATAAATAATAATTTACACAATCAAGAAGGAGATGAGAAGCATGCTTTTAGATAAAACTGATCAAAAGCACAAATCAAGGCACCGAATCTGCATAAGTCTAGAATGTCTATGCATGATCAAGACTCAAACTATATCTCAATTGACACCTTCCCAGTTCCCAATGCCTTCACCTTCCCTCTGTCTAATATCATCGCGCACACACAATCCAATATACAATGGGTTATGTGACTCAAGAGAGATGAATCCAAATTCATGCGCCTGAGCATCATAGCTCCATAATCAATCATCAATATCTCAGAATCAGTCATCAAACCGCACGAATTGTTCCATCGTGCCAACCTCAGTCTATATCAGAATTTATATGCAGGGATGTATGCCTATGTACAAGAAATAAGCATGTATGCATATGGATAGAGAGATAAGTATACAAATATATTGGCGTGCGCACAAAGTATGACAACGAGGATGACATATAATCCGACATACAAAATAGTCCATCATGCCGTAATAAGGAATCAAATTCCTAGATATGATCTCGAGCATGTATAAGGATGCTCAAGTAGTTATACCAACAAATAGAACATGTTATAAGAAGAACATATGTCAAAACAATAAATAAAGAATCTAAAATCTATCCCAAATATAGTATAACCCCAGTGTTTGCATATATACTCGTCACCTCGTATATACGTCATCCCCAAATATGTATAAATAAACATATAAGTCTATTTGAGAAAAATATTCCTCAAGTCGAGATTAACCAGGATACTTACCTTATCCGGAATAGGCTTTAATCTTCAAAAATGCCCTTTTCTCTATCCCCTGCCTCCAAATGCCCAAAATCTAGCCTAAGAATACTCAACAAGGTCAAATAAAGCTGTAGGAATCAACTCCAAAGGATGAAGCTTCAATCTTTACTTAAATCTGAAAAGTCAACAAAAAGTCAATGCTAGCCTACATGATCAAAACTTGAGATCAAGGTTAGATCTCACTGACCCACAACCTCACGAGTCCAAATATGTCGAGTGTTTCTATATTCGAGTTCAAATTAATATTCAAAACTCTAAAATATATCTTCTTAACTGTAAAGTAAAAAATACTCTTTTTGTCCTTTAGATTCCTTGATTTAGAAGCAAAATAAATGATAGATCTAAGTTATAATCATAAGTCTAAGTTAGGATTCCTTAATCCAGTGATGTATTTGAAATCTCCTTCAAAAATCTCTCAAATCCGTATTGTGTAGCTCACAAATTAATAAAATAAAGTTTATGTACAAAATGAGGCTATATAAGAAAAAGCAAAAATTTTAAAATTCTGTCGGGAGACTGTCGCCATAGTGCACGCAATGTCTCCCATCAGCGTCCGCTTCTGGGGTTGCAACGAAGAGGGGACGCAATGCGTTCTCCTTAGCTCCAATGTATGACTGCAATTGTTTGAAGTTTTACCATTTCTAAATCATCCTCCGAACACTCCCAAACCTCACCTGAGTCACCTGGACCCTGCCCTATCATTCCAGCTAGTCTGAATATCCTACACAAACATTTCCAAAGTCTTAAAGCACATCCGGAAATATCACAACTAAGAATCAAGATTCAAATGAAATTAATAACTTTCTTAAATTCTTCAAGTTAAAATTTTCACAAGATATGTCCGAATCACACCGAGCCACCCGAGTACTAAATAGAATGTACGTATAAGTCCAAAATTATCATACGAACCTATAGGAACCTTTAAATTACCAATCTGAGCCTGTTTGCCCAAATTTTAACTTTGGTCAACTCTCTTAACATAATGCCTCTAGTTAGGAGCTAAGTGTCCAAATCAAGCCTAAACCTCTCGGGAAACGAACCACCTATACCACAAGTCATAAAATATCAATAAACCTACATGAAGTATCAAGTCGGTAAATGTGATTCTAAAACTTAAAATGACCGATTGAGTCGTTACATTCTCCACCTCTTAAATAAATGTTCATCTTTGAATGGGTTAGAAATGTACCTCGATTGTCAAAAAGGTAAGAAATTTTGCTCCGTATATCTGACTCTATATCGCAAGTAGCCTTCTCTCTTAATTGACCCTTGCAAAGCACTTTCACCGAAGCGATCCCTTTTGACATTAGCTTCTGGACCTATCTGTCTAAAATAGCTATAGATTCTTTTTCATATGTCAAATTCTCATCTAAATGCACTGCGCTAAAGTCCAAGACATGTTATTTATCCTCATGATACTTCCGAAGCATAAAAATATAAAATTCTATATATACATAAGCTAGGAAGCAAAGAAAGCCTATAAGCCACCTCATCAATTGTCTTCAACACTTCAAACGGGCTAATGAACCTTAGACTCAACTTGCCTTTCTTCCCAAACCTCATCACACCTTTCGTGGGTGAGTATTTCAGAAGTATCTTCTTACCCTCCATGAGTGCTATATCATAAACCTTCTTGTCAACATAACTCTTTTTTCTATTCTTAACTATCCAAAGTCTCTCCTGAGTTAGCTTAACCTTCTCCAAGGAATCTTGTACCAAATCTGTACCCTATATCCTAGCCCCACCAGGTTAAAACCAACCAATAGGAGAACGATACCCCCTACTATACAAAGCCTAATATGGAGCCATATGGATGGTGGACTAATAACTGTGACTGTAAGAAAATTTTGCCAAGGGAAAGAACTGATCCCAATGACCTTCAAAATCAATCACACAGGCTCTCAACATGTTCTCAAGAATCTGAATAGTCTACTTAATCTGACCATCAACCTGTAGGTGAAAAGCAGTGCTAAGCTCTACCTTTCTACCCAACTCTCACTATACTACTCTCCCAAAAAGAGAGATGTGAACTGAGTATCCCGGTTTGAAATGATAAAAATAGGTATGGCATGCAAACGAACTATCTCCCGGATGTAAATCTAAGCTAGCCTCTCGGAAGTATAAGTAGTCATCACTAGTATGAAGTGCGTGTACTTGGTCAACCTATCTATAATGACCCATATAACATCATAATTCCTCAAAGTACATGGAAAACCTACCACAAAGTCAATAATGATACGCTTCCGCTTCCATTTCGGTATAACCATCTTCTGAGTCAAACCATATTGTTTGTGATGTTCATACTTGACTTGTTGGCAATTCAAACACCGTGAAACATGCCCAATAATATCCTTATTTATCCTCCGCCACCAATAGTGCTACTTCAAGTCACGATACATCTTTGAAGAACCTAGAAGAATAGAATATCACAAACTCTTAGCGTCCATAAGTATCAACTTGTTCAAACCCTCAACATTAGGAACACAGAATTGACCCTGGAGTCGCATAACACTATCATCTCCAATGACAGTCTTCTTGGCACCACCTTGCTGTACTAAGTTCTTAAGCACTAGAAAATAGGGATCATCATAATGATGAGCCTTAATGCGCTTAAATCAACATGACTACACAACCACACACATGAACTCTACTAGGCTTAGAAATATCTAATCTCACAAATCTACTAGCCAAGGCATGAAACATCCATAGCCAAAGCCACTCTTTAGCTGGAATAAATGCCAAACTACACATACTCTTAGCCTCTCTATGCAAAGCATTCACTACCATATTTGCCTTACCTAAATGGTACACAAGATAGTGATAAATTAATCCTTAGGCAACTCAAGCTATTTCTGCTGCCTCAAATTCAAGTCTTTCTGCTTGAACAAGTGTTGAAGACTACGATGATTAGCATAGACCTCACAAGACACACCATACAAGTAATGTCTCCAAATCTTGAGTGCATGCACAATATCTGCCAACTCCAAATTAGGAACTGTATAATTCTCTTATGAGGTTTCAATTGTCTTGACACACAAGCAAGCACTCAACCATCTCGAATCAATACACCACCAAGACAATTCATGAAACATCATAACACACCATGCATGAACCTGGACCTGTGGGAAACACCAATACTAGGACTGTAATCAAAGAAATCTTGAGCTTCTGATAGCTCTCCTCACACTCATCAAACCATCTTAAAGGAACACCTTTTGAGTCAACTTAGCCGCTAGAGCTGCAATGGATGAAATCCCTCAATAAAACGATACTAATAGCCTACAAAACCCAAGAAATTCCAAATCTCTGTAGGTATAGTAGGTCTATGCCAATTCTGAACCGCATAGGATCAACCTTAATACCATCTATCTACACTATGTGACACAAGAATGCAACTAAGTCCAACTAAAACTCACATTTAGAGAACTTAGCATAAAGTTTCTTTTCATTCAAAGTCTGAAGTACAATTCTCAAATGATGCTCATACTCCTCTTTACTACGACAATAAATCAAGATATCATCAATAAAAACTATCTTAAAAAATCAAAATAAGGCTTGAAAACTCGATTCATCAAATCCATGAATGCTACTGTAGCATTAGTCAAGACAAATGACATCACCAAGAACTCATAGTAACCGTAATGAATCCTAAAAGCTTTCTTATGAATATTCGAAGCCCTAATCGTCACCTGGCGATAACCCGATCTCAAGTCAGTGCTAGAGAACACCCTAGAACCTTGAAGCCAATCAAACAAATAATTAATACAAGGCAATGGACACTTATTCTTGATAGTAATCTTATTTAACTACCGGTAATCAATGCAGTTTCTCATAGTACCATCCTTCTTCTTCACAAACAACCACGGTGAACCCCAAGGAGAAACACTCAGTCTAATGAATCCTTTATCAAGCAAGTATGGCAATTACTCCTTCAATTTCTTCAACTCAGTCAGTGCCATACAATATGGTGGAATAGATATGGGCTAAGTGCCCGACAAAATTTATGTAACAACGTGACCAATTGTTTTGTGTATCTGAGCCCCGTTCCATTATTTGATTCTTTCCTCATATGTGTTTGTTGTTTTGTGACTTACGAGGAGGGTTGGTCTGGCTTAAGGAAGGTTTGAGATGGATTTGGGACACTTAGTCTCATTTCGAAAGCTTAAGTTGCTAGAATTGACCAAGGTTTAACTATTGAGTTGATGGTCTCGGATTGGTGATTTGATGATTCCAATAAGTTTGTATGATAATTTTGGACTTAGACGTATGTTCAAATTTAGATTTGGAGGTTCCTAAAAGGCTTTGGCACTAATTGCCGAAAGTTGGCAATTTGAAGGTCGGGAGAGTTTCTAGGTTTGACCGGGAGTTGATAGTTCCAATAGGTTCGTATGGTAATTTTAGACTTAGTCGTATGTTCAGATTTTGTTACGACCTCAATTTCCCTTCGTAGGATGTCGTGATGGCACCTAGTCTGATAAAGTACTAAAACAAGTCTGATAAAGTGATATAATCTTCAGAAATAGAATTTCAACAATAAACTCCCCAAGACTGGTGGAACTGAGTCATACGCTTTACAGAGTGAACTAAAACGTCTATTACATCACTGTCTGAATGAAACTACAACAAGAAATAAGGAATAAGGAAGGTGACTTCGAGGCCTACGGACGTAGAGCAGGTATACCTTTAAGTCTCCAAAAGCAGCTACTCAAATCAACTCTAGCATCCGACACGGGCAAACGTACCTAGATATGCACAAAAATATGTGCAGAAGCATAGTATGAGTACACCACAACGGTACCTAGTAAGTATCAAGCCTATCCTCGGTAGAGTAGTGATGAGGTCAGGTCAAGACACCTACTAGGATATAAATAACAAGTATGAAAACATAAGAATGAATAATAATGGAGGGCGGAGAAATAACTAATACGAAACAAGATAATAACAAGAACTAATACCAGAATTTAAGCACGGAAATAACATAAAGGAAGAAATTAAAGAGAACCACAATGATCATATACAGACAACAACTGATAGAACAAGGGAGAACAAAATAACAAGAAATGTTCCCACCAAAACACTTTGCAAGATAAGATAAACAACAAGAATCACAATGAGGTACCACCTCGTGTACAATAAGAATCACAACCGAGGTACCGCCTCGTATAAATCAAGAATCAACCGAGGTACTGCCTCGTATTCACATTTTTCAATTTCAATCATAATCTTTCCTTATACTACCGCGTGAGTCTGTCATTTAAATAAGTTTTGAAATAGTTTTTTTGAAATAGCTACATGCACTTTGGCCCACCTTATGAAGCCGTGTGGCTTCGCGTAGTTCCCCTAGGAGCAACACGCACATAAGTCCCACCTTATACCGCTGCATGCACATTAACTCCAAGCCTTATACCGCCGCATGCGCGTCAGTATAACATCACAATAACAACTCGCACCACAAGTGCTCATCGGTCACAACTTGCCAACAATAAATAATATTAATGTTTCTACAACAATAGCCCATGGGTCCACCACAACATGTACAAGAATATCAACAATAACAATGAATGTAAAATGCTCAACAAGAAAGATGTCTCAGCAATAAAAATTTCACCTCAACGTGACAACGGCTTTCACAACTTCAACACCAATAAATCAACAATGAGAGAGATAATGTATAACAACAATATTAAATAAGACTAACTCACAATGGAAGAGATAACGTGTGACAATGACTTCAAATCATGGAAATCAACAATGAAAGAGATAACATGAACAATAACTTCAAATAATGATAATCAATAATGAAAGACATAACATGAACAATAACTTCAAATAATGATAACCAACAATGCAAGAGATAACATATAATGATAAAAGAGGCAAAAAGTTCAACTAAAGCATGAGAGTAGTTTATCAATTAGGATGTAGAACAAGTGTTAACGAAATCATTTAAGGCATGTAAGGCTACTAACACAAGTAAGAATAGATTGACTCTGAGAATTTACAACATGATATGACAATTTAACTAAAGCATGGAAAGAATCAAAATAGCCTAAGCCGGTCAAATACCACGTACAACCTGTGCACCTACTCGTCACCTTGCGTACAAGGCTTTCACATAGTACAAATGAATCAATCAATACCAATCCTAAGGGGGTGGTTCCCCCATATACAGTTAGGCAAGACACTTAACTCAACTAGGCCAATTCAACATTCGGAAATAGCTTTTCCCATAAACTTCGCCTCCACACGGCTCAAATCTAACCAAAATTGACTTAATATCATCAAACAATGCAAGAAAAATCAATTACAAGGCTAAGATCTTTATACTTTTCCCAAAAAGTCAACAAAAGTCAACTCGGGGCTCGCCCGGTCAAAATCCAGGTCCAATGGTAGATTCTGACTACCCATGACCCCTCGAGTTCATATATGTGATCATTTTCAAAATCTGAGTCCAAATTAACTCTCAAAACTCAGATTCTTATTTTTTAAAAACTTTATAAGGTTTCACAAACTTTCACTTTGATTCATATGATTTTGATGTTAAAATCTAAGATGTATTGATAAAATATAATTAGAAATAGATTAGAATCACTTACCCAAAGTTTGTAGATGAAAATCCCCTCTCTAAATCGCCTCCTACCGAGTCTAGGGTTCTGAAAATGAGAGAATGTGTTGAAAATCCCGTCTCCTAGCCCTTTTTACCAGCTGCAGTTGTCGCATTTGCGACACAGGGTTTGCATTGGCGAACCCTCACAATTACAATGTATGGCTCGCATTTGCAACCCTGACAGCCTCATGCATCATCGCAATTACAAGAAGAGGCTTCGCAATTACGAACTGGACATCATCGCAAAAGCAAACTATTGTTCGCAAATGCAAACCTAGCTAAACTCCTGCCGACTTTGCAAATGTGAAGCGGTAGTCGTAATTGCGACATCTGAGCACCCACTGTCACCTTTGCAATTGCGAGGCTGGTTCTTGCAATTGTGATAACTGAGCATTAGCAACACCATCAACACATCTTCGGTTCAAAACCATTTCAATACATGTCCGAAATTCATCTGAGCCTTTGGGGCTCCAAATAAAACATCCACACAAGCCTAGAAACATCATACGAACTCGCTCGCGCGATCAAAACACAAAAATAACATCTAAAAGTATGAGTTGAACTCTAAAACGCATGAATTTCAAAGTAAGGCTCAAGAATCTCTAGAATTACAACTAAACGTCCTAATCCTATCAAATCAACTCCAACTGGTATCAAATTTTGCAGACAAGTTCTAAATAGCATAACAGATCTATTACAAGTCCAAAAATAAAATTCCGAACTTGATAGCTGAAAGTCAACCTACGGTCAAACCTTTCAATTTTAAATTGCCAAATTTTGGCAAAACAACACAAATCAACCTACGGACTTCCGAAATCAATTAGGGGAATATTCCCAAGTCCTAAATCATGATACGAAGCTATTAGAGCCATCAAATCACTGTTCCGAGGTCGTTTTCACAAAAGTCAAAGTTTGTTAAATATTTCTACTTTAAGCTTCTAAGTCAAAAATCAAAGGGTCCAAATCTACCCGAAAGATTGTCGGAACAAAACTAACCACCCCCACAAATCATAAAATCATAAACACATATGTGTGAAGCATAAAAAGGGGTAACGGGGCGCAATTACACAAAACGACTGGTCAGGTCGTTACATTCTCCCCCTCTTAAAACAAACGTTCATCATCAAACGTGCATAAGGACATACCTAAATTGATGAATAGACGAGGATAACGACTCCACATGTCATGCTTGATCTCCCAGGTCGCAATGTTCTTTGATCTCAACTTCCGGACCTGTCTGTCCAAGATAGCCACCGACTCCTCAATATAAGTCAAATCCTCATCCAATTGGACTGTGCTGAAATCTAAAACATGAGACAAATCATCATAATACTTTCGGAGCATAGAAACATGGAACACCGGATGAACCGCAGACAAACTAGGTGGCAATGCTAGCTTTTAGGCCACCTCACCAATCCTCACAAGGATCTCAAAATGTCCAATTTATGTAGGGATCAACTTGTCCTTCTTCCCGAACCTTATTACACCCTTCATGGGAGAAACCCGGAGCAAGACTCGATCTCTAACCATGAATGCAACATCACAAACCTTTCAATCTGCATAAATCTTCTGTCTGGATTGGGCTGTACGAAGCCGATCCTGGATCAACTTGATCTTCTCCAAGGCATCTCGAACCAAATCTGTGACTAATAAATTAGCCTCTCCCGGATCAAACCAACCAACTAGAGAACGACACCGTATCCCATATAGGGCCTCATAAGAAGCCATCTGAATACTTGATTGGTAGCTGTTATTGTAGGAAAACTCCACAAGCAGCAAGAACTGATCCCAAGAACCCCCGAAATCCATAACACATGCATGGAGCATATCCTCCAATTTATGAACAGTGCACTCGGACTGCCCGTCCGTTTGTGGGTGAAATG
The DNA here is from genome assembly GCF_000390325.3 of Nicotiana tomentosiformis. NCBI lineage: Eukaryota > Viridiplantae > Streptophyta > Magnoliopsida > Solanales > Solanaceae > Nicotiana > Nicotiana tomentosiformis. The sequence continues at coordinate 138,243,642 of NC_090812.1, forward strand.
CTGTGCTCAATTCAATCTGTATGCATAACTCATGCTACACAACTCTCCAGAAACACGATGTGAACTGTGTGTCCCGACCAGAGATGATGTATATCGACACACCATGAAGTCGGACAATCTCGCGGATATAGATCTGTGCCAGCTGCTTTGAAGAATAGGTAGTCACTACTAGAATGAAATGGTCCGACTTGGTCAACCTATCAACAATCACCCAAACAACATCAAATTTCTTTTGAGTCCGTGGGATCCCAACAACAAAGTCCATGGTGACACACTCCCATTTCCACTCGGGAATCCCAAGACTCTGAATTAACCCGCCTATCCTCCGATGCTCATACTTCACCTCTTGACAATTTAGGCACCGAGTTACATACTCCACTATGTCTTTATTCATTCTCTTCCACCAATAGTGCTGTCTAAAATCCTGATACATCTTAGCGGCACCTGGATGAATGGAGTACCGCAAACTATGGGCCTCCTCAAGAATCAACTCTTGCAACCCATCTACATTGGGCACACATAACCGGCCCTGCATCCGCAATACACCATCATCCCCAATAGAAACCTCATTAGCATCGCCGTGCTGAACCGTGTCCTTAAGGACAAGCAAATGGTGGCCGTCATAATGACACTCTCTGATGTGGTCATATAGAGAAGACCGAGAAACCACGCAAGCAAGAACTTGACTGGGCTTTGAAACATCCAATCTAACAAACTGGTTAGCAAAGGCCTGAACATCTAGGGCTAGTGGTCTCTCTGTTGCCGGTAGATATACTAAACTACCCAAACTCTCCGCCTTTCAACTCAAGGCATCGACCACCACGTTGGACTTTTTAGGATGATATAGAATAGTGATATCATAGTCCTTAAGCAACTCTAACCATCTCTGTTGCCGCAAGTTAAGATCATTCTGTTTGAACAGATGTTATAGACTCCGGTGGTCGGTAAAGACCTCACAAGGGACACTGTACAAATAATGCCGCCAGATCTTCAATAGCTGCCAATTCCAAGTCGTGGACTAGATAATTCTTCTCATGGGTCTTCAGCTGTCGAGACGCGTAAGTAATCACCCTACCATCTTGCATCAACACCGTGCCAAGGCCAACACGTGACGTATCACAAAAGACAATATAAGACCCCGAGCTCATAGGCAACACCAACACTAGGGCTGTAGTCAAAGCAGTCCTGAGCTTTTGAAAGCTCGCCTCATACTTCTTGGACCATCTGAAAGGAGCACCCTTCTTGGTCAATCTGGTCATAGGTTCAGCAATATATGAGAAACCCTCTACGAAACGACAATAGTACCCGGCCAAACTAGGGAATCTCCGAATCTCAGTAGCTGGAGATGGTCTGGTCCAACTCTACACTACTTCAATCTTCTTTGGTTCTACCTTGATCCTCTCACTCGACACCACATGACCCAAAATCGCCACCGAATCAAGTCAGAATTCACACTTCAAGAATTTTGCATACAACTTCATCTCTCTCAAGGTCTGGAGCATGATCCTCAGGTGCTGCTCATGGTCTTCCCGGCTGCGGGAATACACCAAGATGTCAACAATAAACACAATGATGAATGAATCAAGATATGGATGGAATATACTGTTCATCAGGTGCATAAATACTCCTAGGACATTGGTCAGCCCAAATGACATCACAAAGAACTTGTAGTTCCCATACCGAGTCCTAAAGGCAGTCTTCAGAATATCCAGATCCCAAATCTTTAGCTGATGATAACCTGACCACCCCACGATGGCACACTAGGATGAATAAAACCCTTATCAAGCAACTCTTGCAACTGCTCCTTTAACTCATTCAACTCCACTGGGGCCATATGATATGGTGGAATAGAAATGGGCTGAGTGTCCAACAATAAGTTAATACCAAAATTGATATCCCTATCGGGCGACATGCTCGGAAGATCTATTGGAAATATATCTAGAAAGTCTTTCACTAACGGAACTGACTCAACAGTAGGAGAATCAACATGACATCTCTCACAAAGGCTAGATAAGCATTGCACCCCTTATCAACCATTCGCTTAGCCTTAAGAAATGACACAACCCTGCTAGGAACGTAATCTAATGTACCACTCCACTCTAACCGTGGCAAACTTGGCATAGCCAACGTCACAGTCTTGGCGTGACAATACAGAATAGCATGGTAGGGAGACAACCAGTCCATGCCCAAGATAACATCAAAGTATCCCATACTAAGTAACAATAAATCAACTTTAATCTCAAAACCACCAATAACAAATAAACACGGCCGATACACATGGTCCACAACAATAGAATCTCCCACATGCGTGGACACATAAATAACAAAACTCAAAGAATCACGAGATATATCCAAATATGGAGAAAAATAAGATGACACATATGAATAAGTGGATCTCGGATCAAATAAGACTGATGCATCTCTATGGAAAATTGGAACCATACATGTAATGACTGCATCTGAAGCGACTGCCTCCGTCCTATACGGAAAATCATAGAATCTAGCCAGGCCTCCCCCTCAAGAGCGACCTTTACCAGCCCCTCCCCTACCCCTAGCTGGCTGTATGGGTAGAGCGGCAACTGGGGCAACAATCATGACCTGAGAAATCTGTGGACCTGACTGAATCCGTGGAGCCTGAGTAGTCTATGGAGGTCCCCTCTTCTGAGTCTGGGGTAGTCTCTATCCATATGGCAGGTATCACCATACTCAAAGAAAGCTCTCGGTGGGCATAGATGCTGGGACTAGCTCGGGCCTAGTCGGCTGGATTGACCGCTGAAGGCACCCCATGCAGGAGGTGCACTAGAAAGTGGCTAAGCAAAGTGTGTAACCTAACATCTCAGAATAAATGGAGCACCACTAGAAGCTGGAAGTCTTGAATTAACTGGATGACTCACATATCCTCTGCCATGACAGGCTATAGCTGCGGCGTGGCTACCACTAAATCCTCCAGTACCTCGAGGCCTCTTGGTCTCCCTGTCCTCTTTCTCACGGGTTCACATACCCTCCAACATCCATGTAATCTATACCACCTGCTGATATGGGGTATCTATCTCTAACTCTTGGGCCATGCTGAATCTAATACCATAGTTGAGTCCCTCGATAAACTGATGGACTCACTCACTGGTTGTAGAAACCAAGACGGGTGCATGTCTAGACAAGTCACTAAATTTGAATGCATACTCTGACAATGTCATAGTACCCTGGCGCAGCTGCTCAAACTCTGTGCGCCATGCATTCCTAAGGGTCTAAGCAACAAACTCTCTTAAGAATAACTCTGAAATTGAGTCCATGTAAGTGAAGTTGCATCAGCTAGGCTACCCTACTCGTACACTCGCCACTATTGATATGCTGCTCCCGATAGCTGGAAAGTTATGAGAGCAACTCCGCTCGTCTCCACAATACCCATGGTGAAGAGAATATAGTGGCACTCCTATAGAAAACCATGTGCATCATCTAAATCCAAACCACTGAAAGTATGATGGTGATACTTCTTGAACCTCTAAGGTCTAAGCTACTCCTCTTCAGATGCTGCTGCCCTAACTACGGGCTGAACCGGAACAACAGGCTGTACTGGTATAACTTTTGATACCTGATCAACATGGACCCGCTGCTCTAGGGTACGGGCCGTGAGAGTCTGAGCTCCTCCCCCAGCCTGAGATGTGGCTGGAGCAAGTGGAATCAACCCCACCTGAGCTAAAGTACCAAACATGTTCAAGAACTGTGCGAGGGTCTCCAGAAGTGATGGGGTGGAAACAGGCACCTCGGGTGCCTGTTCCCAACCGGAGCTACTAGTGGCTCCTCTGTCGCAGCTCGGGCAGGTGCTCTAGCTGCACCACGTGCCCCTCCTCGGCCTCTGTCCTGGCCCCGGCCTCTCGCGGCTCTAGTAGGGGGCACAAGTGTCTGATCATTGGATCCATCAGTGCATGTCCTCACCATCAGTGAGAGAATAGAAAGTCAAAGATTCAGTTTTCGAAGTCAACCAATTCGCACAATAAGGAATCAAAGAAGTGAAGTTTTCCTACCAGTTCCGTAGCCTCTCGAAGATAAGTACAAACGTCTCCGTACCGATCCGCAAGACTCTACATACCTGCTTATGACTCGTAACACCTATGAACCTAGAGCTCTAATACCAACTTGTCACGACCCCAATTTTCCTCAGTAGGATACCATGATGGCACCTAGTCTCTACCACTAGGTAAGACTGACATTCAATAACAACTTGACATAAATAATTAATGAAAGTACTAAAACAAGTCTGATAAACAAATATAATCTTCAGAAATAGAATCTCACCAATAAACTCCCCAAGACTGGTGGAACTGAGTCATAAGCTCTATAGAGTGAACTAACATGTCTATTATATAGCAGGAAATAAGGAATAAGGAAGGTGACTCCGAGGCCTGTGGACGTAGAGCAGGTATACCTTGAAGTCTACAAAAGCAGATACTCAAATCAACTCTAGCGTCCGACAAGGGCAGGCGTACCTGGATATGTACAAAAATATGTGCAGAAGAGTAGTATGAGTGCACCACAACTGTACCCAGTAAGTATCATGCCTAACCTCGATAAAGTAGTGACGAGGTCAGGTAAAGACACCTACTAGGATATAAATAAACAGTATGAAAACACAAGAACGAATAATAATAGAGGGCAAAGAAATAACTGATACGAAACAAGATAATAACATGAACTAATACCAGAATTTATGCATGGAAATAACATAAATGAAGAAATTAAAGAGAACCACAATGATCATATACAGACAACAACTGATAGAACAAGGGAGAACAAAACAACAAGAAATGTTCCCACCAAAACTCTTTGCAAGATAAGATAAACAACAAGAATCACAATGAGGTACCACCTCGTGTACAATAAGAATCACAACCGAGGTACCACCTCGTATAAATCAAGAATCAACCGAGGTACTGCCTCGTATTCACATTTTCCAATTTCAATCATAATCTTTCCTTATACTACCGCGTGAGTCTGTCATTTAAATAGGTTTTGAAACAGTTTTTTTGAAATAGCTACACGCTCTTTGGCCCACCTTATGAAGCCGTGTGGCTTCGCGTAGTTCCCCTAGGAGCAACACACACATAAGTCCCACCTTATACCGCTGCATGCACATTAACTCCAAGCCTTATACCGCCGCATGCGCGTCAGTATAACATCACAATAACAACTCGCACCACAAGTCCTCATTGGTCACAACTTGCCAACAATAAATAATATCAATGTTTCTACAACAATAGCCAATGGTTCCACCACAACATGTACAAGAATATCAACAATAACAATGAATGTAAAATGCTCAACAAGAAAGATGTCTCAGCAATAACAATTTCGCCTCAACGTGACAGTGGCTTTCACAACTTCAACACCAATAAATCAACAATGAGAGAGATAATATATAACAACAATATTAAATAAGACTAACTCACAATGGAAGAGATAACGTGTGACAATGACTTCAAATAATGGAAATCAACAATGAAAGAGATAACATGAACAATAACTTCAAATAATGATAATCAATAATGAAAGACATAACATGAACAATAACTTCAAATAATGATAATCAACAATGCAAGAGATAACATGTAACGATAAAAGAGGCAAAAAGTTCAACTAAAGCATGAGAGCAGTTTATCAATTAGGATGTAGAACAAGTGTTAACGAAATCATTTAAGGCATGTAAGGTTAGACTAACACAAGTAAGAATAGATTGACTATGAGAATTTAGAACGTGATATGACAATTCAACTAAAGCATGAAAAGAGTCTAAGTAGCCTAAATCGGTCAAATACTACGTACAACCCGTGTACCCACTCGTCACCTTGCGTACATGACTTTCACATAGCATAAATGAAACAATCAATACAAATCCTAAGGGGTGGTTCCCCCACACAAAGTTAGGCAAGATACTTACATCAACCATTCCAATTCAACTCCCGAAAATAACTTTTCCCCTAAATTTTGCCTCCACACGGCTCACATTTAACCAAAAATCGACTTAATATCATCAAACAATACAATGGAAATCAATTAGAATTGATAAAGCAAAGATCTTTACACTTTTTTCAAAAGTCAACCAAAGTCAAACCCGGGGACCGCGGGATCAAAACCCGGGTCTAATGGTAGATTCCGACTACCCATGACCCCACGAGTTCATATATGTGGCCAGTTTTAAAATTCGAGTCCGAATCAACTCTCAAAACTCAAATTCTTATTTTTTAAAAATTTGACAAGGTTTCACAAATTTTCACTTTGATTCACATGATTTTGATGTTAAAATCTAAGATATATTGATGGAATATGATCAAAAACAGATTAGAATCACTTACCCAAAGTTTTAGATGAAAATCCCCTCTTCAAATCGCCTCCTACCGAGTCTAGGGCTCTAAAAATGAGAGAATGTGTTGAAAATCCCGTCTCCCAGCCCTTTGTACCAACTGCAGCCCTTCCAATTGCGGACCAGGGCTCGCATTTGCAAACCCTGACAACCTCATGCATCATCGTAATTGCGAGAAGAGGATTCACCATTGCAAACTGGACATCATTGCAAAAGCAAACTATTGTTCACAAATGCGAACCTAGCTAAACTCCTGCTGACTTCGCAAATGTGAAGGGGTAGTTGTAATTGCGACATCTGAGCCCCCAATGTCACTTTCGTAGTAGCGAGGCTGGTGCTCGCAATTGCGATAACTGAGCACCATCAACACCAACAATACATTGTCAGTTCAAAACCATCTCGATACATGTTCGAAGCTCATCGGAGCCCTCGAGGCTCCAAACCAAACATCCATACAAGTCTAAAAATATCATACAAACTCGCTTGCACGATCAAAACACAAAAATAACATTTAAACTTCGAGTTGAACTCTAAAACACATGAATTTTAAAGTAAGGTTCAAGAATCTCTAGAATTACAACTAAACGTCCGAATCCTATCAAATAAACTCTAATTGGTATCAAAATTTGCATACAAGTTCTAAATAGCATAACAGACCTATTCCGAGTCCCAAATCAAATTCCGAACTCGATGGCTAAAATTCAACCTACGGTCAAACATTTCAACTTTAAATTGCCAAATTTTGGCAAAACAATACAAATCAACCTACGGACTTCCGAAATCAATTACGGACGTACACCCAAGTTCAAAATCACCATGCGAAGCTATCAGTGCCATAAATATACTGTTCTGGGGTTGTTTTCACAAAAGTCAAAGTTTGGTCAATATTTCTACTTTAAGCTTTTAAGTCAAAAATCAAAGGGTCCAAATCAACCCGAAAGCTTCCTGGAACGAAAATAACCAAACCCGCAAGTTATAAAATCATAAACACACATGTGTGGATTATAAAAAGGGGTAACAGAGTGCAATTATATAAAACGACTGATCAGATTGTTACATATTTAAATTTTGAGGTTCCTAGAAGGCTTTGGCTATAATTGCCAAAAGTTGGTAATTTGAAAGTTTGGAGAGTTCATAGATTTGACCAGGAGTTAATTTTGATGTTATCGAATTATGATTGGAATTCCAAGACTTTGGGTAGGTTCATTTATTGGCTAGAAACTTGTGTGCAAAGTTTGGTTGTGATATAAAATATTTAAGTATGATTCAGACGCGTTTGGCGAAGTTGGAATGTTGGAAAGTTAAGAGAAACATTTTGATCTTTGATTCTTGGTTTTGATGTTATTTGTGGTATTTTGAGCCCTTGAATAAGTTTAATTTAGGTATAGGGACTTTTTGGTATGATTAGACGGGGTGCTAGGGGCCTCGGGTGTGCTTCTCGGTGGTTTTAGACACTTTTCTTTTGATTTGTAGCTATTGGTTTTTTGGTGTGAGGGAGTGTTTCACGATCACAAATAAGCGAGTCTAGAAAGTGAATTCTGATCATCGCATTCACGACATGGGGTTTGTGTAGTGGCTCGAGCAGGAGAATCGCGATCGTGTGGGTTTGATCGCGTTTGTGACTGTGTGGAGTGGGCAGGAGGTTTACCTTTGCATTCACAGAGAGTCAGAGCTGGTTGGGGAAATGTTGGTCTTCGTGTTCGCGAAGAGGAGCTCGCATTTGTGAAGGGTTGGCTGGTTGGCTTTCGCGATCGCGAAGAGGAGGTCATATTTGCGAAGGGTTGGCTGGTTGGCTTTTGTGATAGCGGGGGTTTAGACGGGATCACGTAGAGTGTTTTTGGGCAGCAAAATTTTCGTTCTTGAAGGTAAATTTTCCTTTGAATTCTACACCTAAAACTTGGAATTTCAAGTTAAAAAATTGGAGTTTTTGTCTATAACTTAAGAGGGTAAATTTTGGGGATTTGAAGGTCGATTTAGCTCAATTTTGGAATCTAATCATATAATTTGACTCTTCGAGTTATAGGTAGTCAGGGTCTACCCCTTGACTCGGGTTTTGACCAGATGGGTCTGGATTAACTTTTGTTGACTTTTGGGATTTAATTAAAGATTGAAGCATTGTTGTTTGGAATTAATTCCTATGGTTACCTTTTGACGTTATTGAGTTGTATTTGACTAGATTTGAGACATTTGAAGGTTTATTTTAGAGGGAAGGATATATTGGAAGGTTGAAGCATACCGGGTTGAGGTAAGCCTTTTGTCTATCCTTGTAAGAAAGAATTCTCCTCATAGGCGATTTATGTGCTATTTACTACTTGATTTTGGTTCTTCGTATATGCTTGGTGACGAGCACTTATGCATAGCTAGGTTTTCACCATAGCCGGTTAGAGTTATTCTTATATTATGCCTTGTTGAGATTTTATGAATTGTTATCCATGTTTCATTGATTCTTTCACTATGTGATGAATTGTATTCATGCTTAGGGACTATGCTAGAATTATGACTTGTCGATTTGAACTTGACAGACTTATTTCATCATGTTGAGCTTTCTACTCTAGCCATATTATGCAATTGTTGTATTTGAATTACAATTCGAAAGTATTGGCTCTTGTTGTTCATATTTGATATTATAATCGGTCTTTAGAATAATAAATGAACATATTAAATCGGTCTTTAGAATAATAAATGAACATATTAAATTATTATAGATGAATTACATGATTAGTCATAACTATCTTTTATTCATATGAATTCATCAACATTTTATTATTTTATCCTCGTCCATCTTTATTACATCATCTCATATGCATATACATGAGTTAGAGAGTGACATATTGAGGAAAGATGAGGATTTGGTGCAAAGGACATTATGAGTGGTATTGATTATGGACTTCAGTATTATTAGTGGATCATGTTGTACGCTGCATTGGCGCTTGGATAAGATCAGTCCCTCCAAAATTAGCTAATTACTCATGTTACTTTGGGCCCTATGAGTGCAAGCACCCTAATTGGTGCTAGTTTGGTAACTTGGCCGGTGTCAAGCATATGGAGTGGTACTACAAGGTGTATAGATTTGGTCATGAGCATGCTATGCATTCTAGATTCTTGCAATAGCTTTCACATATGTAGGGGTGTCAATGATTATTTAAAAATCGATTGAAACGATCAAACTGACCACACCTAATTGATTTTTAGGATTTTTAAAATAAAACCTTAGAGTTTTATAGAAATTTATAACCGTACCGAAAAAATAGGGTAAATTTTAATTTTATTAAAATAACTAAAAAAATAACCGAACCGACTAGAACTCTCTCTCTCTCTCTCTATATATATATATATATATATATATAGAGAGAAAGAATTAAATTTTTGGCCTTAAGCCTTGGGCCTTAGGGGGATGGAAACCGCTTCAAGCCTACAAGTATTTAATATGCAAAGTCCCTACTCTAAAAACCTATTTTTCTACTAAGACTACTTCTATTGAAACTAAACTTCTGCCAACGACTTAACTTAGCAGCAAACCACAAGGTATTGATTTCTCTCCTCTCGTATGCCAACTCGTTTCTCTTACACAATTATGCATATTATATAAATATTTATTTTTACACAAGCAACTCAAATCGGCTATATCAAATTTTAAACAAGTACTTCCATTAAGTTATTACACATATCGTTGCTACTAGTATATGATGCTTTCATATGCTACTATCATTGATTTGTTAGTTTTAATCTTTCTGAAATTTTATCATTTAAAGACTTAAAGATATAAAACTATTTACCTGTACTAAATCCCAATAACTAGTAGTAAATATCTTACGATGTCCTTTATATTTATTATATAGAGCTATTTTATTTATATTTTTTATAAGGAGAGTTTTTTACTAGAAATAATATAATATCACAGTTTAAACACATATATATATATATATTTTGAACTTGATAATCTTACTTTTTGGAATCATAATTCTTTCTTTTAGTTACTAATAACTTAGTTTTGATTTGATATAACATGTCGAGTTTAACAAAATAACATGCTGGTGTTATATAACATGGAGTAATTTCTTTAACAAAATATCTCTGATCGTGGCAATGCAAAAAATAGTACAACAGGTTCTAAAGAAAGTATACCTCCACGACCACCTCAAAAACGAAAAACGACCAATCAAAAAGTCACTCAAAAGAAAAATAGTGATCATGTGTAAAAAGCTTGGTATCATTTTACTAAAATTGAAGAAAGTTAACTAGTTAAGGCTGCATGTAATTATTGTAAAAAACAAATTGCTGCTTCAGGGCAAAATAACACTTCAGGCATGTGGAACCATCTGGATCGATGTAAATTTGTAACAACCCGACCGGACGTTTTGAGCATTTTCATTCCATTCAGCCATTTGAAGTCTTGAGTAGCTTTGTATGATATATTATAACTTGTGTGAATCGTCAATTTTGGTTTTCAGGTGATTCGGAATTGATTTGGAAGAATGATTCTCAACTAGGAAGCTTTAAGTTGGAAGAGTTGACCAAGTTTGACTTTTGAGTATTTGACCTCGGATCGGAGTTTTGATTGTCTTGTTAGTTCAGAATAGTGATTTTGGACTTGGGCGTATGCCTAGATTTGCATTTGAATATTTCTAAAAGGTTTCGACACTAATTGGCGAACGTTGGTAATTTGAAGGTTTGGAATGTTCATAAGTTTGATCTTGAGTTGATTTTGATGATATCGGGTTACGATTATGGATCTGGGAATTGGAATAGATTCGTTATGTCATTTGGGACTTGTGTGCAAAATTTGAATCCATTCCAGATTGATTTGATATGGTTCGGCATGAGTTTTGGAATTTGAAAGCTTAAAAGTTCATTAAGTTTGATTTGAGGTGGGATTCGCCGTTTCGATGTTTTTATGTGCAATTTAAGGCCTCGAGTAGGCCCGTGTTATATTATGAGACTTGTTGGTATATGTGGACGGGGTCCGGAGGGGCTCGGGGGCAGTGATGGACGTGGTTCGGATCATCTAGGATGGTTTTGTATTGCTGGTTTTCTGCTGTTACCTGTTGCTTCTGGTGTTCTTCATGATCGCGAAGGTCAAGCCACGATCGCGAAGGGTGTTTTTGGTCTGCTGTGAATTTGTTCTTCGCGTTCGCATGAGGATAAACACGTTCGCATAGAGTTAGGGCTAGTCTTCATCGTGTTCGCATCTGCTTCTACGCATTCGCATAGTGATTGGGCTGAGCTGGGCAGGATGCTGGTTTCTTCTTCGCGTTCTCGACGTTGTTCCCACATTCACGATGTTGTTCCCGCGTTCACGTAGTTTTGTTAGCTTTGTGTATCGTGTTCGCGAGGCTTGTTCCGCGAACACATAATGTTAATGGTGGTAGCATAATATTTGTGCACCGCGATCGCGAGGGTGTTACCGCGATCACGTAAAGTACCACTGGGCAGTGAATATAAGTACTCTTTTTTCGGAGGTTTCGGCCATATTAGCATTTTTTGAGATATGGAGCTCAGATTAAGGCGCTTTTTAACGCGATTTTCACCACATGGAGCGAAGTAAGTATTTTCTACTCGGTATTGATTTTATTTCGTGATTTCATCTTCATTTTTGGCGTTTGATTGATGATTTCAAAAGAGAAATTGGGGGTTTTGTCTAAAATTTTATAAAGTGAATTTTTGAGTTTTGAACATTGATTCGTAGTCAAATTTGAGCGAAACTCGTATGGTTGGACTCGTAATTGAATGGGTTGTCGAATTTTGTTGGTTTTGTCGGGTTCCGAAGTGTGGGCCTAGGTTTGACTTTTTGGTTGACTTTGAGCTTTTGATTAAAAATTCCACCTTTATTGATTGAGTTTGTTTCCTTAGGCATTGTTTGATATTTTTGAGTTGCTTTTGTCTAGTTTCGAGGCGTTCGGAGGTTGGTATGCGCAGGATGGCATTCCTAGAGTATGGGTTGTCTTGCTCGGTATTGGATTTAGCTTATTCGAAGTAAATAACATATCTAAACTTGGATTTTAGGGTATTTAACCCTGGGAGATGTGTTATAAGAGATGTATTGAGGTGACACACATGCTAGGTGACAAGCGTGTGGGCGTGCATCGAGGAAATGATGATTTTGGTCGACTATTAGATTATGACCGGACTTGTTTTGCTGTTATATCCTATTACCTCCATGTTCTCTCTACGTGTTAGAGTAATTAAGGTGCAATTCATGCTAGAAATCATGTTTAGGCTATATGCTTAATATGTTGGGACCCACTAAGGTCATTTATTCTATTGAATTATTTGCTTAAATTGCAATTGTGTACTCAGCCACGTCCATCATTTGCATATCATATCTTAGTCTCCGTTGCCAATTTATTGTTACATCATATATCATTATTTGGGCTGATTGGCGTGAGATTTGTGAGCCCGAGAGACTGGAGTGATTGATGACTGAGTTGGGGCCTGAGGACTGGATTGTGAGTATTATTAATGGGATCAGGCTGCACGCCGTAATAGATTTTATTAATTCATGATGGGATCGGGCTGCACGCCGCATCAGGCCTTCTTTGCTTTATATATATTATTATTATATGGATCGGTCTGCATGCCGCAGCAGGCTTTATAGGCTTTATTATTATTGATGGGATCAGGTTTCATGCCGTAACAGGACATATCAGCTTTATATTAGCACTTGGGTAGGATCCGTCCCTCCGGAGTCTGACATACCAGCACTGAGCGCAGGTACTCTATAGTTCTGAATGACTAAGTGTACTGAGTGATTGAGCGTGATGAGTGGGAGTGCGAGACAATGATATTGAGTACTCTAAGAGTATGAGCACATGAGTTCATCACTGTGATGCATTGCATTTGACATGCATACTTGACATACATGCATAGAGATGTATTTCCTCATGCTACACGATTTTGTGACATTCATGATTTCACATGCACATTGACATGTAGGCATAGAGATATACTTTCCTTATGCTATCTGAGAATGAGATATCTCATCTGTTGTTGAAAGTTTTTGGGAAAAATCACAGTTTTCTGATTTAATCATATTTTGGTGATTTCGTGAAAGATTTGGGATTTACTGTATACCTGAAAAGCATGCCTCTTTTTTCGTAACTGTGAACGAGCTGAGCATCATATCATTGAGTTATTACTTGTGCTGCCTTTATTATATTGTTACGAGTTGTTCTTAGCTATTGGTTTTAGACTCTAACCATTGTCCAAGTTCGTCACTGCTTTCAACCTAAGGTTAGGTTTCTTACATATTGAGTACATGTGGTAGGTTGTACTCATACTGTACTTCTGCACCAAGCGTGCAAACGTATGAGCTGATATTGCTGTGAGTGGCGGGATCTAGCATTCAAGATATACCTGCGTTCCGGTTATAGCTGCCTCTTGTTCTTGGTAGCTTTAGATTTATAAATCTGTTTATGTATGTTTCGAACATATAATGTATTCATTTCATACCAACTTTGTAAACTCCAAGTCTTAGAAGCCCATGATTTGTACTACCATTCCTTGAAAAAATATATAAAATTCAGTTATTTCATTTTTGACTCTTATCATTATCATTATATTGCAGTTTATTATTAATTGGCTTACCTAGCGGGGTGGGTTAGGTGTCATCATGACTAGTTGAAATTTTGGGTCGTGACAAGTTGGTATCAGAGATCTAGGTTCATAGGTTCTATGAGTCATGAGCAAATGTCTAGTCGAGTCTTGCGGATCGGTATGATGACGTTCATACCTATCTTCGAGAGGCTACAGGGCATCTAGGATAAACTTTCCATCTTTATTTCCTTATCGTGCGACATTGATTCAGCTTGAAGCGTAACTCTTCGAATTCCTTCCACTCACTCGTATGCATATGTGAGCGCTTGGTATCAGCTATGCATCGACGACTAGTGGATTCGATGGATGAGGTGCGAGATGCATTTCTGTGTTTCGGTGATGGGACAATTTAGAGGATTCGAGGCTAGGTTTAGACCGCAGCTTAGGCTTGATAGTTTCAGTTGGGTGAGCATGTGCTTTTGGACTTATATGTCCCATAGTGTCCCTATGAGTGGAATTTATGACTCTGTGAGTGGTTGGATGGCTATATGATGTGTATCATGTGACTGCGGGATGTATTTAGATGGTTTGAATGTGACGGGAAGAGTTTTCTTGAAATATGAAAAGGGCTATTAGATGCTCGATTTCTATAGATGTGTCATACAGTCTTGAGTTATGAAGGTTTTTGAGAGATTCTTTCGTGTTATTTCATTTGTGGAATGAAGTAAATTTTCATGTCTTATTGATGAGTTTAGACTCAGGAAGAATAAGTGATTGCGTAGTAGTTGTGACCGTGTAAGGGCATAGAGAGATGTCAATTTGGGGCTAAGTTGGTGGATTATCACTTGCGGGGTAATCTACGGATGCATGATCCTTATGATGATTGTGTGGAGAGTTTCTTTCCATCAGTAGGGTTATATATGTTGCGATTTGAGTTTGGATCGGTGGTAAAAGTTGACCTGACTGTCACGAGGATGAATGCGAGCTTAGTAGATGATTTGGGGTATTTTATGGGTTGTGTTGCAGGAACTTGTGAAGGATTTAGTTGAATCTCACTACTGGATTATGGCAGTAGTAGAGTATGGGTATTATGAGTTATCCGTTGCTTTATTCTATGGCTTTGAGCCAAGTAGGGGAGTTCGCCATCGACGATTTGATTGCATGGTTATGTGTTGTAATGGTTTCGGTTTGAGGCATACTTGGGAATCAGTTATAACTTGTAGAGGTAGGTTTTAAGGAAGGCGTAAGCAAGGAATTTCTGGATGCATGATGTACTATACCTTATGGATATATGTAAGTCTTGGAAATGGTCTAGGGTTGCTATTCGTGATGGGTGTAATGTACTAAGAAAAATAATTCACTCGGTTGCTTAGAGGTGTGGATTACTTCTTAGGGTGTTATTAAGCTAATGGGGCACAAGTCATTCGCCCCGTTTGGGTGGTGCAATTGAGATTTGAGCAGAGTGAGTGACTCTCGAGAAGGTTCTAATGGATTCATAATTTATATGTGGCAGTTGAGAATTTTTCCGGATCTGTATATAGCTAAGATCTGAGATTTGCATTGGATGGTGCCAGGACTTGCAGTATTTCTATATCACTATGAATTCTGCATTTCAGTATCAAAAAGGTAAAAGGAACAACATTAGATTCACAAAAGGTCTCTTCAGAGTGGGTGTCTCGATTGTGGTACTTTTGGGATGCTTCAGAGGGAATACAGTAGCTTATGGGCCTTAGGGCGGTGTGGTTTTATGCTAGGATCTCTTGTGGAAAACGTTGGGAAGGATCGTGGTGTTCTAGCAAGGAGATATATCAAATTGAAGGTAATTCGGAGGAAACTCGGAGAAATAGGGCATCTTAGTAGTAGGTCAGATCGGCACGGTAATGTAGGTACTTATGATGTGGTGAGTCTCTACAGGTGTTTTGTGGCAATATTCTCGGGTTTAGCGACCTGTGTGACTTGGTTGAGTTAGAGGGATTCAATTCTGATGGCTTGGTTATGCACAAATGGGCTACGTAGAGTTCTCAATGATTGCTACCATGACTTGCGATGGATATTTTCTATAGGCATGGGAGTTTGTTGTGCGTTGTGGTTTTTGTTACGCTCTGACCTCGGGGAGCGCGACCTGCACTCAACCGAGATACCCCGGTCAAGCAAGCCTTTATAATACCTTCTACCCAACTCACCCATAATTAAAGAGAAGAATATATTTCATTAATTTGACATTATAGTAAAAGGTCATGTGAATAACACTAGTTCATTTCCATTAGTTACGTCATTAACAAGTCTCCAAAATAGTACATTGTACAATCATAGTTAAAGTGGAACAGATGATACGATTACAACATTTTTAGTTTAACCTTCCCAAAAATAGATACAACCCACACTATGTCTACAGAGCCTCTAACAGGAACAAAATAATGCTATGACAGTGCCGGCAACAAGGCCCCGGCTATACCTCAAAACGCTATGTACAAAGGATTAGAGACACAGGACCCCGAAATGAAGTGGGGCTCACCAAGTCAGCTGAGGAGAGGGTGTGCTGCTATCATTGATCAATACCACCTGCTATGGGACCATCTGCATCCATTAAAGATGCAGCACCCCCGGCAAAAGGGACATTAGTACATATGGAAGAGTACTAGTATGTAAAACTAAACACCTTCTCAATAGAACGAGTAACAGTAAACGGAGAATAAAACATGAAATCAATAAGAGACTCAAACAATATCAAGGTGTCAAGTTAGGGGAAAGGTAAATTTCAAGTAAGTTTCAGTAATTTAAGTTTGGAGATCTTTAGCACCGATACACCATCGTGTTTTAGCACAGAGTCCGATCTTAGCCCGACCGGCTAAGCCGTCTCACCCCGAGGCATACACTCACAATACCACCATGTGCGCAGCATGGCGTCCAATCTCAGCCCGATCGGCTAAGCCGTCTCACCACAATGCCGTGTGGGTCGACATCACATCACATCTCGATAGAAATAATCTCATCCCATTTAATGGGAAGTATCTCAACACACCAATCTCATCCCATATAAGGGGAAATAGTCTCATCACATCAATACGGGGATTTACCCCTCGATCACTCCTACACCGGCACGTGTAGTTTCGGGGTTAGGTTGTTCCGACCTACCCTTCATCGGTGGATAAATGATACTCCCAAGGTATTTATTATTAAAAGAATTTACCATTCATTTCATATTCTTTTACATGTCATTCATTTTATTGGCACCATTGGCCATAACACAATGTCATTCTTGGCACGTTGGTCGCACATCATATTTCATGTTCTCTTCTTTCACTTTCAAATATCATCATGGATAATCAACAATAAGGCCTTTCTAATTAAGACTTTAAACACATGTGATTTATTACATAATTAACATGATAGCTTTCATTAGAATCATGCTTTTGAATCAGAACGTAAGAACACACAGCCCATATTTAAAAAAAACATCTCAACAGTGACTCAACATAACAAGAATCTTTGGAATACATATTGAATGCATATTTATTTTGACACAAGGCTTATTTTGAATAATCAATTTATAATAAGCATCACGGGACTTACATGGATATGTGGGATTGAATTCTAAGAGAAGAGTTTAGCCAACATACATTGTTTGAGCTTTCCTTAAGTTACTACAACGTCCCAGTACTTCTAGAAATAATAATCAATAGGAAGATTGCAAAATCGGATAATAATTAGAAGGATTTACATGGTGTAACTCTCTTAGGAATGTTGTCAAACACCTAGTATGCAAAATAGACTACAAAGCTCTACAATGGTAATCCCTTCCTCCCTCAACCAATTTTAACAAGAAACTAACCAAAATGGTTCATTAATCCCACATACTACAACCTATTGTCACATGCATGGCCTATTTTCAACCCGCACAATATACTAGAACTCATAACCTCTTGCATGGAAGCTTAGGAGTAGGACTTACCTGGATAGATGATAATCTAGTGATTGACTTCCTTGATTCTTGAAGGTTGGTGCAAGATTGGATGATTAAAATGCTAGATTTCCACCTTCTCTCTCTAAATTGCTCTTACCTCTCTCTAAAATCACTAGATAATCGCCTTAAAATAAGCCCCAATGGATATTTATCAAAATGGGACCAGGTTATAAAAATAGGAAAATGGACCCTCCGAACTCAGGTCTGCGGTCGTAGAATGGGCCGCGAAAGTGATGACCAAAAATGGAAATGGTCTGGAATGTCTCTGGCTGTTGCAATCTTGGTAACCTGTCTCCGGAGCTTGTCTACCAACTTCTTGGAGGCCTGGGACTTCCGCATCTTCTTCACTTCCTTTACAAGCTCTTATATCACTGACCCATTCTACACTAGAGTGGCCATTATTGTGTTCTAATTTTTCAGAAGCTTCTTCAAGGTTTCTTTAACTGTAGGGGGAATATAAGGTGCCAGAATGGATGACTGTGCTGCAACATGACTGGATATGTCAAACAGCTTTGCACTAGCTGTCTGCATCCAGTTGTTGAGGCTCGCTAGTGTCTGGGAGACTCGCAGCATAGAAAGTAGAGCAGTGGGCATAGACACCGGCTTCAAAGTCGAGATGGGAGGCACTGAGGCTGAAGGTGGGGGCATGAGAGCTGCACGGGCTGAAGGCTCTGCTGAAGTGGATGGCATATCGGTTGTCTCTGCAACTACCACCGATGGCTCATCAGATTGGCCTATGGTGGTAGTCGGCTGACCCTTTCTTTTAGTGTTGTGTGCATCCATCAGAGAATAACATGCGAAGGGCTTCTTAGCCCGAACCTTCGTATCAAAATCTCTTGGCTCCACCCGTGTAGTGAGAAGCATTTCATTCTTCTTTGAGATTCCACTGGCCCATTGGCATTCATCACATCCTTTCACCATATCACTTGCATTTTTGTAGAGAATGGGCCAATAGAAACCACAACTTAGCACTTTGGCTGCCGTTCTTGCTCCGCCATGGTGACCACCATAAGGAGAAGAATGGCAATCCACAAGAATAATATTTTGCTCTTCGTCCGGTACACATCTTCTAATTACCCCATCCGTGCCAATCCGGAAAAGGTATGGCTCGTCCCAATAATAATCTTGATAATACCGTTTGAGCTTCTTCCTTTGATTTGAAGAAAACTCATCCGGGATGAATTCACACACAAGGAAGTTTGCTAGATCCATGAACCATGGCACTTCCTTCATTGAAATAGCTAAGAGTTGCTCGTCGGGGAAGGAGTCATTGATTTCAAGGCCATCATGCGGTCTCCCCTCCTCCTCCAAACGAGACAAGTGGTCCGCCACTTGATTTTCACTCCCTTTTTGATCTTGGATGTCAATATCAAACTCTTCCAACAATAGCACCCATCTCATCAACTGAGCTTTTGAATCTTTCTTGCTCATAAGATAGCAAAGTGCCGCATGATTCATATGAACAATAACCTTTGCACCCATCAAGTATGGGTGAAACTTCTCAATTGCAAACACAATGGCAAGGAACTTTTTCTCTATAATAGTGTAATTGACTTGGGCATAATTCATGGTCTTACTAGCATAGTAGACCGGATAAAAAATCTTGTTGATGCATTGTCCCAAAACTGCTCCAACTGCTACATCACTAGCATCGCACAACAAAAGGAATACTCCAATTAGGAGCGGTGATAATGGGAATGATTGTCAACTTGAACTTTATCAATTCAAAGGCTCTGATGCAATCATCATTGAAGTGAAACTTAGCATCTTTCTCTAAGAGCTTGCACAATGGGTTCACCACTTTAGAAAAATCCTTTATGAAGCGCCGATAGAACCCCGTGTGACCAAAGAAACTTCGTACGCCTTTCACCGAAGTTGGAGGTGGAAATTTAGAAATCACCTCTATATTTGCCTTGTCGACCTCTATGCCATTCTTTGAAATCTTGTGGCCAAGGACAATGCATTCCTCGACCATAAAATGGTATTTCTCCCAATTCAACACCAAGTTTGTTTCTTCACACCTTGCCAATACTCTATCCAAATTTGAAAAACAATTATCAAAGGAATCCCCGACTACCGAGAACTCATCCATGAAGACTTCAAGGTAGTCCTCTACCATATCCAGAAATATCTCCATCATACACCTTTGAAAAGTCATTGGTGCATTGCATAAGCCAAATGGCATCCGCTTGAAAGCGAAAGTGCCATAAGGACAGGTGAAAGTTGTTTCCTCTTCATCTTCCGGGGCAATAAGGATTTGGTTGTAGCCCGAATATCCATCTAGAAAGCAATAAAAATCACGGCCGACCAACCTATAAAGCATTTGATCAAGGAAGGGAAGTGGAAAATGATCCTTCCTCATGACTTTGTTAAGCTTGCGATAGTCCATAGACACTCTCCACCCAGTCACTGTTCGTTTAGGAATCTACTCATTCTTGTCATTGGTGACCACTGTCATGCCCCCCTTCTTTGGGACACATTGCACCGGAGAAGTCCACGAACTATCGAAAATGCGGTAGACAACCCCGGCATCCAACCATTTGATAATCTCCTTTTTGACCACGCCTCGCATAGCTTCGTTGAGTCTCCTTTGATGTTCAATAGATGGCTTGGAATCTTCCTCCAAGTTAATCTTATGCATGCGAAATGCGGGGCTTAATCCCCGAATATCCGCCAAAGTCCATCCAATAGCCTTCTTCCTCTTGTGGAGCACTGCCAATGTTGAGTCAACCTGCACGTTAGTCAAACAGGAGGAAAGAATAACCAGTAAAGTAGAACACTGTCACGACCCAAAATCTAGCTAGGCGTGATGACACCTAACCCAACCCGCTAGGTAAGCCAACTTTTAACTATCCAATTTCAATAATAATTATTAAAGCAATTTAAGTAAATAGCGATCTTAATCTTATACACTCCCCAGGAACTGGTAGTACAAATCATGAGCTCCTAAGAATAGAGTTTACAAAGTGGAAATGAAATAAACACATAGTCTGTTTGAATAGTACATAAACAGAGCTTTTATAAATCTAAGGCTATCATGAACAAGAGGCAGCTACAACAGTAACGCATGTACATCTTCAAATCCCGCAACCATCGAGCATAGCAACAACAACAGCCAACATCTGCACGCAATGTGCAGAAGTGTAGTATCAGTACAACCGACCCCATATACTGAGTATGTTACAAACCTAGCCTTAGGTTGAGAGTAGTGACGAGCTTCCACCAAGGTCGGGTCCAAACCAATAGTCCACAACAGCCCGTAACATCATAAAATAAATAATACCAGAAGTAATTCAGAGATAAAATGCTCATCTAAATCATGATTTCGAAAGTAACAGTTCTTCCTTTCAAGTATATCAGTAAAACCCAAAACGTTTACCGAAGTTGCCGAAAATATGAATAAGTTTGAAAACAATAATTTTTCCCAAAAATCTTTTTAATAATAAATGAGATGTTTCATTTTCTTTCCAGATAACCCGTGTAAAAAAATGCATCACTATGCCCATGTGTCAAAATGTATGAGAAATCATGAATGATGTGATGCTGTACAACATAAGAAAAATACATCTCTATGTATGTATGTCATGTGTGCATGCCAATGCGATGCAACTCAGAGATAAAATCATAAACAACCCCTCGGGTAGACCTCACAATCACTCGTATATAGACCTCAGACTTACCTTACAATCACTCGTAAATAGCCTATCGGGCTTACCTCACAGTCACTTGTAAACAGCCCCTCGGGCTTACCTCACAATTACTCGTAAACAGCCCCTCGGGCATACCTCACAATCACTTATGCCTCCCAGTCACTCAGAACTCGGCACTCGGCACTCAGTAGGTACATCTTAATTGGGCCTACCTATGGAACTCCAACATCAACCGAATGACACATCCCCCAACAATAGCAGTATAGAGCCAACTATTCCGGCTCGGTATAGAATACACATCTTAATTAGGCCTACCTATGGACCTCCAAATCAAATCGGGTTACCCACAAATAGATAAAAATACCTATGAAAATCTATAATGACTGAATCATAACACATTCATTCATCTGGCTATCACCGGCCACAACTTCACAGTCCACAACTATGAAACTATCTGCTCCTGAGAACTCCCAATCTCCAAATCCATAGAACACGCGAATCACCATATTTGATTCCATCTCCACCGCCCAAATGCCTAACACCTCTCTCATACACGATCATCCCACGAGAAATACTTTAAAAGTTCTTTCGTGCCACTTGAAAAAATTTGAATATCAGCAGTCTATCAACCATGTGAGTACCGCAATACTAATTTATACATCCGTATGTCAGAATACAATGCGCCTTCCGAAGTCTGCCCCCTTCTCATACAACACCAAGTAGTAATAGTATTCATCTAGTTATTTGGAACCGTCCATGTTATCCAACATTCGTTACCTTCTCTTCAAGACTGTACTTCCACCTTGTACATATAAATCTAACTTCCGCACAACACATAACATCTATCTTGCCATCATGTGAAAAGCACAAGAATCTTATAATAAATTTTGTGTCACCAACAATTTACATACCTTATTAGTTAGAACACTTTCTCTTGCTTCTTCCAGGAGGAAATCACAATACACAACACGTTCCCCATATCGGTAGAAAAATATCCGGCTCAAACCATCCAAAGTACTTTGGAATCCATTTGCACATAATCAAGCCCTTAGAACTAAATACCTCTAACTCGACCAAGCCTCACAGGTCGCCAAACCCAAGAATATTGCCACCAAAACATCTGCAAAGTCTTACCACATCGTAATTACCCAAAAGACCGATCCTACCATTACCACACTAGTCCAATCTACTACCCAGTTGTCCTATTTTCTCCGAGCCCCTTCCGAATTTGTCTTCAGATTGATACTTTTCCTTGCTAAAACACCACGATCTTTAACCATAATGCACCCCACGAACCCTAGCATAGAACCACAACGCCCTATGGCCCTTAAGCAACTGTATTTTTCTTAAGCACCTCCATAAACACCACAACAGTAACACTCACTCTGAAAATACCTTATGTGAATTTAAAACTATTCTTCTTACCTTTCTTATACTAAAATGTAGAATCCCTAGTCATACAGAACTTTCGTAATCCATACACAAGTCCGGAGAAATTCTCAATTGCTATATAAAATTCTCAAACCCACTAAAATTTTCTCAGAAGTCACCCACTTTGCTCAAATCTAAATTGCACTGCCCAAATGGGCCAAAAGACACGTGCCCCATTAGCACAACAACACTCAAAGAAGTAACTCTACTTTAATACTCCAATCAAATTTATACTCCATGCGTACTACATATTTTGAAAATGGCAACTCACTCATCCCATGATTTTCACATACTTATAAAGTACAATAAAACCCATATCCAAGAATTCATTTACTCAAGTCATTCTCGAACTCCACCTCTGCAAGTCATAACTAATCCACAAGTATGCCTCAGACCAAAACTAAAATTTAATATATAACCATGAAATTAAGCCGTCTGCAGTAGGCTCCCCCACTTGGCTCAAAGCCGTAAATTTAAACATTCAATAACTCACAATATCCATACTCTACTACTGCCCTAATACTTTTGTCAGTTAAACGAAAAATTCTTCTCAAGATCATACAACGCCAACCATAAAAATACCCCAAATCGTCCGTTGAGCTCGCAATCATTTTCTTGACACTCAAGTCAACTTTCTCAGCTAGATTCAAATTCAAATCTTCACACATACGCCCTGCTGGAGGAAAAGAAACTCTCCACTCACATATAAGGAACACACCTACGTAGATTACTCTCCAGGAGATAACCCACCTCCCTAGCCTCAAATTGGCTTGTTATATCTTTTTGCAGTCACAATTACTATGCAATCACTTAGTCAATCTGAGTCCAAACTCATTAATGAGACATGAGAATTTAATTTACCCCAAAATTTAACAATGTGAAAGATCCTTCAAAACATTCATACTCGAGACTGTACGTCACATCAAATCAAAAATCAAGCACCCAATGGCCTTCCTTTTACATTTCAAGGAAACACTTTTCGCTATGTTCAAATCGTCTTAACACATCCCGCGGTCACATTATACCCATCATACCGCCATTCCACCACTCATCGAGCCACAAATTCCATTGTAGGGTGATCACCGGACATATGAGTCCAATTGTACAAGTTGCAATTGAAGCTACCGAGCTTAAGCTGCGGTCTAAACCTGGCCTCATGTCCTCCAGACTGGCCCATCACCAAAACATAGAATACTCATCTCGAACTTTGTTCATGGAATCACAAGCCAGCGATGCACAGCTGATATCAAGCGCTCATGTGTGCATACGAATACCTGGAAGGAATTCAAAGAGTTATGTCTCAAGCTGAATCAATCCCGCACGATAAGGAAAGAATGATGGGAAGTATATATCCTAAATGCCCTGTAGCCTCTCAAAGATAAGTATGGACATTATCATACCGATCCGCAAGACTCTACTAGACACTTGCTCATGACTTGTAGAACTTATGAACCTAGAGCTCTGATACCACCTTGTCACGACTAGTCGTATAAATCATGAGCTCCTAAGAATAGAGTTTACAAAGCGAAAATGAAATAAATACATAGTCTCTTTGAATAGTACATAAACAGAGCTTTTATAAATCTAAGGCTACCATGAACAAGAGGCAGGTACAACAGGAATGCAGGTACATCTTCAAATCCCGCAACCATCGAGCACAGCAACAACAACAACCAACATCTGTACGCAATGTGCAGAAGTGCAGTATTAGTATAATCGACCCCATGTACTGAGTAAGTAACAAACCTAGTCTTAGGTTGAAAGTAGTGACGAGCTTCCATCAAGGTCGGGTCCAAACCAATAGTCCACAACAGTCCATAATAACACAAAACAAATAATACCAGAAGTAATTCAGAGATAAAATGCTCAGCTAAATCATGATTTCGAAAGTAATAGTTCTTCCTTTCAAGTACATCAGTAAAAATTCAAATCGTTTACCGAAGTTGCCGAAAATATGAGTAAGTTTGAAAACAATAATTTTTCCCAAAAATCCTTTTAATAATAAATGAGATATTTCATTTACCTTCCAGATAACCCATGTAAAAACAAATGCATCACTATGCCCATCTGTCAAAATGTGTGAAAAATCATGAATGATGTGATGCTGTACAGCTTGAGGAAAATACATCTCTATGTCTGTATGTCATGTGTGCATGCCAATGCAATGCAACTCAGAGATAAAATCATAAACAGCCCCTTGGGCAGACCTCACAATCACTCATATGCAGCCCCTCGGGCTTACCTCACAATCACTCGTAAACAGCCCCTCGGGCTTACCTTACAATCACTTGTAAACAGCCCCTCAGGCTTACCTTACAATCACTCATAAAAGGCCCCTCGGGCATACCTCACAATCACTCATGCCTCCCAGTTACTCAGCACTCGGCGCTCGCACTCAGTAGGTACCTGCACTCACTAGGGGTGTGTTCAGACTCCGGAGGGGCTCCTATAGCCCAAGCGCTATAATCTGCACGGACAACTCACGTGCTATAATATCATATCAGAATCCACACGGACAACTCACTTGCCATAATAAGCCAATAAGGCCTGCTGCAGGCGGGCAACTCCGATCCATATAATAGTAATAATATATATAAAGCCAACATGGCCTGCAGCGGCGTGCAGCCCGATCCCAAAAATATCCTAACAATCAGGCCCTCGACCTCCCTCAGTCATCAGTCTCTCAAGTCTATCTCTAATGGGCTCACAATATCATGAGAATAGCCCAAAAATGATGATATGATATATCAATAAATAACAACAGAGATTGAGATATGATATCTAATGAAATGAATATGACTGAGTATGAATTTTCAATTTAAAACAAATAATTCACAGCAATATGACCTCTGTGGCTCCCAAAATTCTGACACATAGCCTCAACATAATTTTTAATATGCTTTTCAGCTCAATTTCTTTAACACATAAAACCGCATGAAAAATGCCAAGATTATTTAGCTACAAAATTCCACAGAAACAATTATGTCACAATTTCTATAGTGCACGCCCACACGCCCGTCACCTAGCATGTGTGTCACCTCCTAACAATTCACGTAATACATATATTCAGGGTTTATACCCTCAACTCCAAGATTAGAAGAGTTACTCACCTCGAACAAGCCAAATCCAATGCCGAGCAAGCTAAACAATGCTCCAATAATTCCATTATGCGCGTATCAACTTCCAAACGGCTCGAATCTAACGAAAATTATAGGAATTTATACCATATCAAAATACTAATATTTTCCACAAAATCCGAAATTACGCCCCAAAACTCACCCGTGGGGCCCACATCTCAAAATTTGACGAAACTTACTAAATACGACAGCTCATCCAATTGCAAGTTCAACCATACTAATTTCACTCAATTCCGACTCCAAATCGGTATTCAAACTCGAATAAATTCGTTTTGTGACATTATAGAAATTTCCTTCTATTTCTCTTGAAGATTCAATAATCTTATACCAAAAATGAAGATTAATTCATGAAATATAACCACAAGGGAGTCAAGAACACTTACTTCAAGTTGTGTGGAACCAGTCCTCTCCAAAATCGCCCAAACCGAGCTCCAAAATCCGAAAATGGGTGAAAATTAGGAAACCCCGAATTTAAAGGGTTCTGCCCAGTCAATCCGCATATGCGGACAAGGGGTCGCACCTGCGACCCTCGCTTCTGCGGACAAAATTGCGCACCTACGGAAACTGCAGGCCTACTCAAATCTCGCATTTGCGACGCCCTTCTCGCATCTGCGGGCTCGCAGGTGTGCATTCCCTTTCGCACCTGTGTTCGCCCTACGCCATCCCCAGTCCGCATCTGCGCCAACACCTTTGCACCTGCGGCCTCGCTCGCTTCTGCAACTGATTTTGCGCACATGCGGCTTCGCACCTGCAATCAAAAGCTTCGCATGTGCGATCGCACCAGCGATCAAAAGCTTCGCAGGTGTGATCGCACCAGTAGGCATCAGTTCCAGAAATATTTCAAGTTGAAGTTGATCCGTTAACCATCTAAAACTCACCCGACCCACTCGGGACCCCGTCAAAATACACCAACAAGTCCTAAAACACACCACGGACCTACTCGAGGCCTCAAATCACATCAAACAATCTCAAAATACGAACCACACATAGATTCAAGCCTAATAAATTTTGAAATTTCCAAATTCTACAAACGACATCGAAATCTATCAAATCAACTCCGATTGACCTCACAATTTGCACACAAGTCACATTTCACATTACGGACCTATTCAAATTTCCAGAATCGGATTCCGACCCCGATATCAAAAAGTCAAACCCCCGATCAAACTTTCCAAAAATTCAACTTTCGGCAATTCAAGCCAAATTCCATTACGGACCTCCAAATAATTTTCTGGACACGCTCCTAAGTCCAAAATTACCATACGGAGCTATTGGAATCATCAAAACTCCATTCCGGGGTCATTTACACATATGTCGACATCCGATCACTATTTTAACTTAAGCTTTAAACCCTGGAACGAAGTGTTCCAATTCATTCCAAAACCTCACTGGACCCGAACCATTTACCCCGGCAATTCACACAACAACTGTATAGTAAAATTTGAGCAGTAAATAGGGAAACAGGGTTGTAATACTCAAAATGACAGGCCGGATCATTACAAACACGGGCCAAGAAATTCATACCTAAGATGTGGAGGCAATGGCTTCAACTCCAAGGTAGGAGGCTCTTCAACTAAAGGCTTTGTAGGAGGAGTTTTCCTATTCTCAAGATCCAAGGAATGTTTCCGGGGTGCATAGTTGTACGACCCCATTCATTGCAAAGAATTCACACATTTCATGAAGCCCTCCATCTCGTCATCGTCAAAGTTGAGCAAGACGGCCTCCAACATATCACCCACATTAATCGTGGTACTTTTATCATCAATAATCACATCGGTCACCAAGTCCACGAAAGAATACACTTCATTGCAATTTGGTTTCCGCATAGATGTGCACACGTGGAACACCACCTTTTCATCACCTACCCGAAAAGTGAGTTCTCCGGCTTCCACATCAACAAGAGTCTTCCCCGTAGAAAGGAAAGGTCTTCCAAGAATAATCAGCACCTCATAGTCCACTTCATAATCAAGAACAACAAAATCCACCGGAAGAATGAAATTATCAACACGAACTAATACATCTTCAATCACTCCCAACGGTCTCTTCCTTGTACGATCGACCATTTATAATCTCATAGATGTGGGTCTTGGTTTCCCAATTTCCAAGGTCTTGAAAATCGAATAGGGCATCAAATTGATACTTTCCCCAAAATCATAAAGAGATTTAGCAAACTCGGCACTTCCAATGGTACAAAGGATTATGAAAGCACCGGGATCTTCCAATTTAGGAGCCATCGAATGCATAATCGCACTCACTTAATTAGTGACCTTGATAGGTTCAAAATTCATCGACCGCTTCTTTATCACCAAGTCCTTCATAAACTTTACATAACCGGATATTTTCTCCAAGGCTTCAACTAATGGAACATTTATCGAGAGACTCTTCATCATGTCAATGAACATTTTGATATGATTCTCTCCATTTTGCTTGGCGAGCCTTTGAGGATATGGCGGAGGTGGCTTAGGCAATGGTGCCTTAGCCTTTTGCACTACCAGTTCCGGTATGTCAATAACATGATCCCTATACGGGTTCACTTCCTCTTGAGTCTCTTCCACAATGTCATCAATAGCAATTCACACTTCATCATTTGCTTGCACCACATTATTCGAGATCTCCTCTTCTTCTATCACTTGCTCATCATCCACAAGTTGCCTTTGACTTGAGGTGGATGCATTCTCACCCCTTCCACTTCTTGTAGTAATGGCCATGGCATGCCCTATATTATTCCCTCCCTTTGGGTTCATCACCGTGTCACTTGGTAGTGCCCCCTTAGGACGAGAATTTAAATCTTGAGAGATTTTCCCCATTTGTACTTCTAAGTTGCCGATTGATGTGTTGTGTGAAGAAAGGTGGGCATCGGAATCAGCATTATCCTCTATCATTTTATTGAACATGTTCTCAATACGGTCCATTTCATTGTTGGAAGAACTAGGACCATGGGAAGGATAAAGAGGTGGGTTGCTCGATTGTTGATACATCGGGGGTCTTTGAAAACCCGACCCCGTTTTCCTTGATTGTTATTCAACCCGCCATGATTATTGTCTCCCCCATTGCCTTGGTTATTTTTGTTATGCCAATTCCCTTGATTATTTCTTCCACTCCAATTGCCTTGACTGTTGTTGTTATTCCAATTGCTTTGATTCTTTCCACCACTCCAATTACCTTGGTTGTGTGAATTCCAATTGCTTTGATTATTTTGAGGTCTACATTGTTGTTGGCTAGGGCCTTGGTAGTTGTTTCTTTACCCTTGAAAGTTGTTCACATATTGGACCTCCTCTTCTTGGTCATTGTAAGATTCATCTTGATCAAATCCACTATCATCTTGCACAAAATTGTCCACTCTTTGTTGCACTTGTGGACTTCTTGTTCTTCGCTTGTTCACCATCATACCTACTCCCTCCATTGCATTGACTTTCCTTGGGTTTTGCACTTGTTGAAGTTGAGCCTTTGCTAATTGGTTCATGGTGGTAGTCAACTCGGCTATGGCTAGTTCATGATCATGCAACTCTTTGTAAAGGTGAATCACATTGGGGTCACCTTGTGGAACATTAGACCGAGATTTCCATGACGATGAAGTATCCACCATCTCATCCAAGATATCACACGCCTCCGCATAAGGCATAGTCATAAAGTTCCCACTGGCAGGTTGATTCACTACACATTGGTTGGTTGTATTGATTCTCCGATAGAAAGTTTGTTGAATCATGTTCTCCATCATATCATTGTTGGGCATTCTTTCACCATTGTTATGTACCTTTCCCATATCTCGTGTAGTGGTTCATTGGGCTCTTTATTTAATGCTAGAATTTCATCCCGAAGAATAGCTATGTGCCCGGGAGAAAAGTACTTAGAAATAAATTTCTCTGCTAATTCATCCCAAGTATGAATGGAATGATTTTAAAAACGTTCCAACCAATCTAAAGCTTTCCCCACTGGTGTAATTTCTACTATTGAATTATTTTCTTAAATTGCAATTATGTACTCAGCCACATCCATCATTTGCATATCATATCTCAGTCTCTGTTATCGATTTATTATTACATCCTGTATCATTGTTTGGGCTGATAGGCATGAGATTTGTGAGTCCGAGAGATTGAAGAGATTGATGACTGAGTAAGGGCCTGAGGGATGGATTATGAGTGTTATTTGTGGGATCGGGTTGCACGTCGCAGTAGGTTTTATTAATTCATGGTGGGATCGGGCTGCACGCCGTAGCAGGCCTTCTTGACTTTATATATATTATTATTATATGGATCGGGTTGCACACCGCAACAAGCCTTATATGCTTTATTATTATTGATGGGATCGGGCTGCACGTCGCAGCATGCCATATTTGCTTTATATTAGCGATTGGGCAGGATCCGCCCCTCCGGAGTCTGACCTACCAGTAGTGAGAGTAAGTATCGTACAATGCTGAATGACTGAGTGTGCTAAGTGATTGAACGTGATGAGTGTGGGTGCGAGACAGTGAGATTGAGTACTCTGAGAGTGTCAGTACATGAGTTCATCACTGTGATGCATTGCATTTGACATGAATACTTGACATACATGCATATAGATGCATTTCCTCATGCTACACAATTTTGTGACATTCATGATTTCACATGCACATTGACATGTAGGCATAGAGGTGTACTTTTCTCATATTATTTGAGAATGAAATATCTCATCTGTTATTGAATGCTTTTGGAAACAATCACAGTTTTCTGATTTACTCATATTTTGGTGATTTCGTGAAGATTTGGGTTTTACTGTTATACTTGAAAAACATATTTTTCCGTAACTGTGAACAGGATGAGCATCATATCTTTGAGTTATTACTTGTGCTGCTTTTATTATATTGTTACGAGTTGTTCTTGGCTATTGGTGTTGGACTCTAACCGTTGTCCAAGCTCGTCACTGCTTTCAACCTAAAGTTATATTTGTT
This sequence comes from Nicotiana tomentosiformis, assembly GCF_000390325.3. NCBI lineage: Eukaryota > Viridiplantae > Streptophyta > Magnoliopsida > Solanales > Solanaceae > Nicotiana > Nicotiana tomentosiformis. Next base: position 138,274,639 of record NC_090812.1, read on the forward strand.
ACTTATTGAGTACATATGGTCGATTGTAATCATACTACACTTCTGCACCTTGCGTGCAGACTTTGGAGCTGATGTTGCTGCGAGTGGCAAGAGCTGGCATTGAATATGTACCTGTGTCCCGGTTATAACTGCCTCTTTTTTTTGATATCTTTAGATTTATAAATTTGTTTATGTGCGTTTTAAAAAGATGATGTCTTTATTTCATACCAACTTTATAAACTCTAAATCTTAGAAGCTCATGATGTGTACTACCGATCCTTGGAGAATTGTATAAAATTCAGTTATTTTATTTTGGACTCTTATCATTATCATTATATTGTTATTTATTGTTAATTGGCGTACCTAGCGAGTTGGGTTAGGTGCCATCATGACTAGTTAAAATTTTGGGTCGTGACAAAATTATATCCTTACATAAGAGAGAAAATCAAAAACCTATAACTAATTTTACCATCAAATGCGTGGAAGGTGATAAAAAAGAAGTTGGTCAACTAATGCCACTTAAAGTAGAGAAAATTAAAAATGTTCTTGCTGCCATGATGATTATTGATGAATTGCCATTTAAGATTGTGGAAGCAAAGGGTTTTAAGAGAAATAACAGAGTACCTTAACCTAGATTTATAATCCCTGCAAGGAATATAGTTTTAAGAGATTGTCAAGAGCTTTATATTAAAGAAAGATCCATTTTCGAAATAATAATTAGAAATTATCGTGTGTGCCTTGTCACATATACTTGATCGTCAATTCAAAATCTTAATTACATGTGTCTAAGACATTGTATTTATGATAATTGGTTGTATCAAAAGAGAATTTTAAACTTTCAGTTTATTGAGAGCCATGCTGGAAGGATTATTGTTAGTTCTATTTAGGAATATTTAATTAATTGGGAATTAAAAGTGTTCTTACAATAATAGTACACCATGCAAGTTCTAATGATACATGCCTTGATTACTTGATGAAGTGTGTTAAGTGGAAAGATTCAATTTTAGACAACAAATATATACATGTTAGATGTGCTTCTCATATTGTTAATTTAATTTTAAAAGAAGGTTTAGTAGGAAAAAATAAGGCCATTATTAGACTTCGAAATGCAATTAAATATGTGCGATCCTCTCCTAGCAAGTATAGTTTGTTCAAAAGATGTGTTGAGAAAGAGAAGATTTCATGAAATCATCTTGTTTGTCTTGATGTTGATACTTGATGAAATTTCACATATAAAATATTGGAACATGTTGAACAATTTGAGACAACTTTCGTACGGATGAAATTAGATAATTCAAATTATAAAAAGAACTTTGATGGAGGTTATAATGGAGCTGGAGATGAAAAAAGAGACAAGAAATAAGTAAAAAAAAAGGTCAAAAAATTATTGGATCTTCCAATATCAATGATGTTAGTAATATTTGTGAAGAATTGAGAGATGAGAGGAAGAACTCTGCAAATAAGAAAAAAAGAGATAAGAAAATCATTGGCCCTCATAAGCATGAAGATTGTTCAAGGTGCAAGATGCTTTGCAAAGTTCTTAAAGTTATTCTATAGTGTGACATTGAAGTTTTCTGGCTCATTGTGTACTACTTCTAACATATTTTTCTCCATGAATTGGTTGTTATTTATTCTGCAATTGGATCTCTTTCTATTTATGAGGATGATGGCATGAGAAGCATGCCACTAAAACTGATGGAGAAATTTGATAAATATTGCTCTTTTAATAGTAAGACCAATTATTTGTTGTTTGTAGCTATTGTGTTGGATCCACATTTCAAGTTAGAATATATTGAGTTTTACTTTGGTGAAATGTAAGGTCGTGATAATATTTTGACAAAATCAAGAATTGCTAGTGTGACAGTGTTTGGATGAGTTATATCATGAGAATAAGAGATTATATATATTTGAACAAGATAAATTTGAAGATTTAACATCTATAAGTTTCTCATGGCATGGATATTGATGAATATGATGAAAGCTTAGACTTTCTTGACTCTCAATTCGCAAAGCGTATGAAATCACAAAAGAAAACAAAGAATGCACCGGAGGGAGCCAAATACTTTAATGATGATTAATTGAAAATAAAATTGAATTTTATCCATTGCCATGGTGAAAAGGAAATAAAACTAAATTTCTTATTCTCTAAATGTTAGCCAAGTATATTCTAGTCATTCCAGTGTTTACTGTATCGAGTGAACAAACTTTTAGCACTAATAATCGTGTAATTGGTTCATTTTGGAGTTCTTTAACTCTTAAAACTGTAGAAGCTCTTATTTGTGTGTAAATTTAGTTGCA